>NC_022022.1:15551829-15575513 GCF_000317375.1 Microtus ochrogaster
TATCGAGACAGGATTTCTCTGTGGCTTTGGAGCCTGTCCTGGAACTAGCTCTGTAGACCAGGCTGGTCTCGAACTCACAGAGATCCACCTGTCTCTGCCTCCCGAGTGCTGGGATTAAAGGCGTGCGCCACCACCGCCCAGCTTGGATTGGTATTTTTTAAAGTCATAAAATATTTTTTAAAGTATCCTGGAATAAATAAATAAAACTGATCTAAAGTATGTAAGTATTAAAAATTCTCCAAAATAAACCTGACCATGACAATATGAAAAGAATGCCCTATTATTATTATTGAATAGGATGACTCAATATTATGAAAATATAAACTCTGCTATTAGCGAAAAGTATTTCTTGGAACAACAATTCTTCATTTGCCTAGAATAATGAATAAAACTTGTCCCAATGAAAAAAAAATAAAAAAATAAAGTCTTTACTTATTCATGAATTAAATGCAATAAATTAATTAAAACATTATTTTTTAAATTAAACTACCCAATTCTAAACAATATGGAAAAAGTTAACAAGAATTAATAAGCATGAACATTATTCCAAAACAGCAATGAAGTAAGGTCAATCCAAGCTATTAAACAAATTAGCATGATCATGACAGCCACATAAACAACTTTAAAACATCTCCTAGTTAGAACTAACAAAACTATGATAATTTAAAAGCAATTATACATTTAAAGTACTTTATTTACCATAAAAATGTTTGCATTTTAATATATGATCAATAAGAAAATTATTAATAATACATTTAAAATTATTTCCTATGATACATTGAACCCAGGACCTCATACATTCTAGGCATGTGCTCTACCACAGAGCAATATCTATAGCCATAAACTTCATTATGGAAAGTAAATTTGTATAACCCAGCATGAGTTTTCAGCCCTAGAGTATCTCATTTGATATTGATCAAATTTTTTATTGTTCCTGTGTTTGACAAAGCATCCCCTATATGACCCAAACTATACTGCAATTTGTGGTACAGCTACATCAGCTTCCCTAATGTTGACAACACAGATGCTTATCACTACACTGGACTTTCAGGTGTTCAATAACCTATCACTGCTCTAACATGCAAATTGCTTGGAAGTCCTAGCACATGAATAAATGACCAAACTGTGCAGAATAGAGAACAGATTCAAATAGAAAGGTCCACTTTTTATGCCAAAAAGTTGTATCTCAAATCAATGAGACAATGAATTTTAAATGTTGTACAAAGTTTATAGTCATCAAAAGATGAATTCTTACTTTATTAGATAATCTTCATGTAGATAAAAGATACAAAGCATAAACATTCTAGAAGAAAATCTGAACATATTTTCTAAACATTTAGAGGAAGCCAGGTACAGTGAAGCTTGCGTGTGATACTAGCATTTAGGAGGATGAGTAAGGAGATCTGAGAACTTGAGACCAGCATTGGCAGCATAAGTAAACTTTGTCTCAAATAAAATAAAAGAAACTTAAAGTAAATTTTCTAATTATAACTCAAAAATTCAAGAGTTAAATTGGGATGGAGAGCTTACATTTTTTTACTTTTATAAGACATAAAAATTATAAAAACAAAATGATAATATAAAGGTGGAATGAACTATTAATAGCTGTCAGGAACTAATGATCTTTAATAAATAAAAAGCTTGAATACACAGAGGTGAAAAAAAGAGCATCTGAAATAAGGAATTGTGGATAGAGTAGTGTGTCTAGTTCTCAGTGGTTGGAATGCAAATAGTTTTAAAACACTAAAAAACAAAAACAAAAAAATCTTCTTGATCTGAGCATAGTGACCCACACCTGAAAATCCAAGCATTTGGGTGATGGAAGCAAGCAAGAGGTCTATGAGTTAAGATCAGACTAGACTGCATTGAAAATTTCAGGACAAAAATGGGACACTTAGAATGAGAAGAAAGAAAAGAGGGATGGAGGGGGAAAGGGGGTGAGTAATATAAGGAGAAAGAAATGAAGAAATTTCATTTTCCATTTCCACGCAGTATGATGACTAAAATGTCCACTGCACTCTTGTTAGGGCTATGGAGAGAACTATGCTCTTAGGACCTCATCAAAACCTACCAGTATTACTAATACTTCCCTTTTTGGTCCACTTCTGAGAACTGACTGGGTTGTACTTTCAGAATGTACCAGAATGTACAAGGTTATATATACTAAGATATCTCTACAAAATTACATGTAATGGCTAAATTTTGGATACAGACCAAGAGACTTCCATAAAGAACTAGTAAGCACAACCAATGAGGCATAAAACACTCTGCTCTGCAACCGGTTAAAGGCAAAGGGGGGAGAGTCTTTGTACTGAAACTTGGAAATAATTTAAGTGATAAAGCAGTATATAGAAAACACACACACACGAATATGGGGGTAGGGAAACCAGGGAACTGATTCTATGCTTTACTCTTCTATAGGTAACTATACGGCATTGTCACTCTATTATTATTCCAGAGTCCATAAGAATAAATGAACGACATGGCGTTTGCCATTGCTGATGAAATGTCTTAGTAGTTTAAACAGACAATGACTTAAGGTAACATTGTTAGTTTGGAGTAAAATTGAATAGGAGAAGAGTGAGTAGGAAGTCATGAAGCACATAGAGGATATTTTATAGAAATAATGAGAAGAAGCCCGGAGTAAGTAAGGGGAAGGGCATCCGTCACTAATGTGTGTAGACCCCAGCTCAACTCTGGAAATAGTTCATTGTGGATTGGCCCCATTGCAGTGGATTTTTCTTGAGCTTGAAAGTGGGTAGGTCCTTTCACTCATTTTTTTTGAACTTTCAAGGCAGAGAAAGGGGATTTATAGTGTGATAAGGGACTGTATCAGACTTGACTAAAGACTGGTGAAAGCTTTTGGCGAGGAAATATCAGTGGGCAGCAGAAGACTGGGCAGGGAAAATCAGAGGACTATAGTAGGTCTGAGAGAGACAGAGTAGACAGGCAGTTAAGTCGCTAAGGGAGAAGAAGCTTTTCTGCAAAGACATCATGCGTTATGAATTTTGTGTGCCCTGAATTCTCCATTTTTGACACTTAGTGCTCCAAAGACAGGTTACATTTTGTGACCTTGGACTATGGTGCTACTTTTGGCTCAAACCTGGCTCTAGGTCACAAGTCCTATGTGGCACTGGAAAGGTCCTAAGGTAAACCTTGCCGTATCCAGCATCCAGAGAAACTGGCCATGCTGTCTGCTACAGTTTCCCCTTCTACTTTCCATCAATGGAACAGTGGAACAATTAAAATACGACAAAATGCTTCTTCATTTTGATTGTAAATTTAGAGATGCTAAAAGGTGAGAAAACGCACATCTTTGATTCTGTTTTCATTATAAAAGCTTATTCCTTCATCATGAAACCTAGAGCTTCTCCATTAAAATACTTCTTTGTTAAATTTGTTTATTTTTAATTTAACATTAGTTTTGATGACCTCATACTACAATGTTTTTCTTTTAATTTAATGAAAATAGATTATTCTCTCATATAATACATCTTAAATATGGTTTCCCCTCCCTTCACTCCTCTCAGTTGCCCTGCTTCAACTCGTTTTTCCTGCAGATCCACACCCACTCCCCTTTCTTCCTGAAAAGAACAGGCTTCCACAAAACAGGATACAATAAGACAAGGCAAAAGTCCTCTAATCGAGGCTGGACAAGGTAACCCATTAGGAGGAAAAGATTCCCAAGAGTAGGCAAAGGAGTCAAAGACATACCCATAAGGCCAGATTAAAGATTAACTATGATAAAATGATATTCTATTCATGTTCATTACCAATCCACATTCCTCTAAGTATTCACTATAGAACAGTGAAATGCATTGGACCTAATTATATTTCCCCAAAAGGAAGCAAGGTATTTTCACAACTTTTTAAAAACAAGCCAGTTGATAATTGTTCCTAGAAAAACCATCTGTCCCAATTTGTCCTATCTTCTTTTTAAATTGTGTTTGTGTATGACCCTTCATGAACACTTCAAAAAAAAAAGAAAGAAAGAATTAACATGGTGTTAAACTCACAAGTCAAAAGCTGAGTGTAACAGGAAAAATAAAAAAAAAAACAACAACAACAGCAAAAAAAAAAAAAAACATGGATTTAATTTAAAGCTATCTGTATTCTTATAAAGCAGTAAATTTCCCTAACATCAATTTTCTTGTTTTCAAGGTAGGTTGAAAATGTGATTTGATAAAATTATAAAAAGGAAATAAAAATATTTGCCTGGGATCAAGCCACATGAAGTCCCATCATGGAGGGAGAAGGTAGACAGCATATTCAACCAGGAGCTAAGGGGAGCTATTGCCCACTGAGAGATGCTGAGAGATAGAAAGTCCATATTCTTTTGTATGTCTTTTTTAATTAATTAATTAATTTTTATTTATTTTTTTTGCTTTATAAACAATACCATTCAAAATTTCCACCTCCTCACCTCCTCTTAATTCCCTCCCATTCCCCCACTTTCTCTATTCTCCCTCCAGTCCTAAGAGAGAGCAGGGTACCCTGACCTGTGGGAAGTCCAAGGCCCTCCCAGATCCATCCAGGCCTAGGAAGGTGTGCATCCAAACAGACTAGGATCCCAAAAGTGTGGTCCCAACCTGGATGTAGTGAGGAGGGCCTTGGACTTTCCACAGGGCAAGGTGCCTTGCCCTCTTTTAAGGCTGGAGGGGGTGGCTGAAGGCTGTGTCGGGGGAGTGGGAGGGGAGTGGGTGGAGGAAAGGAAGTGGGAATTTGGATTGGTAGCTCTTAAAGTAATAAAATAAAATGATAAAAATAAATAAATAAAAGTGTGTCCCCGGCAGATTAAGCAAGCACCAATGGAAGACCACACATCCAACAGCATATGGGCAGCAAACCTATGCTTGATGGGTTCCAAAAAGAAAAAAGGCAATAAACGATGTGGCGGGGAAGAGGAATGGATATAGGAGGAGTTAGGGTTGATAAACACTGTCAAAATAGGTTGTACAACTTCACAAAGAACTAATTTTAAAGATGCGGAAAGCAATTAAATAGCATGCTCTCTTTAAATAAAATACAGAACAACACTGGGCCTAATGTCTGCCTGCAACTGCTCAACTCATCCCTCTAGCATCTCCACGGTGTGTTGTTAAATAACAAGGGAAACTAAAGAAGGCCCGCCCCCTATGAAACGGCCCTCACATACCACAATCATCGCCTCCTTTCTGCGTGATGCAGTAACTTCCACAGTTTTCAATATCCCATTAAAAACGGTCTTCTTCTCTTTAGCTGGTGATTGATTTTCTATGGAAGGGCCAGCAATGCTTTCTGTGAATGATGCTCCATATCGAATTAAAAACAAAATAGCAGGAAACAGTCTGCGGCAGGTGTAGTTGGCACACAGATCAATTATGGATCTTCATTTAACAGAAACCAAAACACAGCACTTGTGACAGAACCAGTTATACCTTCAGCCTCTTCCTGAGAAGAATAGAGATGCATAAAAAGATTTTTAAAATTGTCAACCTAGTCCATCGAATAGCACTAAAAGACAGAATACTAATATTGTCATTTTTTTCCCAAGTCAGAAAAAGTTGTCTCACTCATGTGCAACAGTTTTTTTGCTTGAAACAGGACAGAAGTAGAACTGTGCACTTTAACAATGTAATATTCTGTGTATATGAAGGTGCTTGAGAATCATGGGGACTATGGAAATAAACACTAGTATCTAGTGCGGAAAACCAAGGGCCTCTCCTCTCTGGTACATTGTTATGGTTTTCACTAAGAGGAAGAATGGGGCAAAGTCAACCTCCCTATCTGCCCCTTAGAGGGGGTCTTATAAATGGCTTTGATCAATGGAGTTGAATGTGTCCAATGCCGTGGGTAGGAGGCCCAAGTCGAATCGTCAGAAGGTCTTGCATTTTCTATCATTATCTCCTTGGAAACCAAATATCACTCTGTATAAAAGCTGGAATTAGCCTGGCCCACATTTCAAGCGGGTGGGCAGAGCCCTGCCAACAGCTGGAGGCCTGAATGAGGCTCTTGTTTACCATCACTAGTCCCTGCTACTTCTTTCACATGACTAACTGAAGTAGGACATCAAGAAAAGCGCATAGGATCCCATCTGAGATGAAATTAAGAAAAACTCTACAGTCATAGGAATTAAGAAACGTTAAAATATCCATTTTAAGCCCCTTGTCAATGTTCCTCCTGAAACATAAGGAGGTATACTACATTTACTGTCAGCAAAGTTCTTAAGCAGATAAACTAATAATAATATCTTAGATCCTATCAAAAATCTTAACTATTAGGTTCCAAGAAAACCCAAGTAATAGCAGACAAGTGTGATGCTTTTCTCCTGATCCATTCTTACTCTACAACTTTAGCTTTTGCTGGAGTGTTTCCAATTCCATTTTTTAAGATTTAATAAGTGGTATAGCTAAGAACTATCTTTGACATCTTTATATAACATACTCTCAAGTCTCTTCTAGATCACTTCTCCATCTTCTTAGAGAGTGACCTATATTCTAGATCCCGAAGCTCCTCTACTATTGGTGACTAAGTAGGTAGTTGGAGACGTAGTTATTATGTTGAGGGGCTGGGTTTCTAGATAGATGGAAATACATCTTCATGTAATCATCACTAACACAGCCTGACAGCAGGATCTAGAGTTTACACAACTACTATTGAACTGAATAGCCTGTTACACAGCAGTAGACAACTGGTACAACCACTGTGACATGAGAAAATTTTAATAAAGAACATTATTAACAATAAAATAATCATGGTGAAAGTCCACAGACTATGTGAAATTGGATGAACCTCTCCATCCTTTGCCAATGATGTCTTCTTACATAAAACAGGGAGTATTCATTCACTGATGAGTCTATTCATTATCCTAACTGTAAAATTTACACTTACAAGTCACTAAAGCTGACAACAATTGTTCAATCAAATTTCTTGAGTCTCTGGTTCTGGAGTACTGTTCATCAACTTTTGGGAAGGCCAGAGTCTCACCCTCATCAGGATGATGATACCTTTTCACATTTCTCAGAACAATCATTCAATAAAACTTTTTAAGAAAACTCTCATTTGTGAAGATTGCTTTCTTTCATGACCTGAATAATGTGGCATGACCAGATGTTAAATACTATGTACAAATCTATCCATGAAGATGAATTCAGAGAAACTTCTAAATTTCCCACTATTGGAGAGAAAATTATTGCTAAAATATCTCCAGAATTGGAAATAACAATAAACCACAATGTGAAAAGTCTACAAACTTAGAGACTGAAAAATGTTACCCTAGTTTTGAGTGTATTTCTATTACCTGATATTCTCAAATAAATATTGGTTAAAGATAATACATTTTGGTCACATGATGTCCAGTCCCACCACACATATAATCTAGTTGACTCCTTTTGTAGCTGTCCACTTATGAGCCAAGGATTTTGAAGATAACACATTCTGAATAACCAAAATATTTATGATTATCCTTAAGAAAAGCTTGTGATACTATAGAAAATGCTATTTATCTAGGAACCAACCAGATACCCAAAATTGTGCAATTTGCTTCTTATCCTTCTGACACTGAATAAGCCCTTAACCTCTTTGAGCTGCTATGGTTTGCTCTAAATAAAAAAGCATGGTACTGGTTGGAACGGCACTCAGTGACGAAGTGCTACCTAGAACTAGCAAGTAGAAAGCCCTGCTTTTAGTCCCTGACATCAGAAAAAGAAAATGAAGATGATAAAAAGCATAGAGCAGGGAGGAAAGGAAGGAAGAAGTGAGATGGAATGGAAAAGGGGGGAGGAAAAGAGACACAGGGAGGAAAACAGTAGAAAGTATGATGATACATGGCCTAACTATTTCAGACAATGTGACGATCAAGTCAGAGGACTCATCTGGGTGAATTTGTATCCAGAGCGAGGGAGCAGGGAGAGCCAAGGGTCCAGGCAAGTCTGCAGTGAGTTCAAGGCTGAGGGATGCCCTGAAGGCCTTAAAGCTCCCTAGGTTAAGACAGAGATGAATTACAATGGGCATGGGCTTGGTGTCTTCTTTACTGATCACTTCTCTAAGTTGTTAACTGCCCCCACAGCCCTATTTTACTTTATCTCAGCCCTTTTGCTTTGCATTCCATATGGTATTCTTATATGTATTTTCAGGATGGAATCAATTAATAACCATTGACTTATTACATATATACGGGATGCTGATGACTGGAACATGTTCCTGCCCCCCACCCAGAACCGATGTACTGATGTACAGTACATGTATCACCTCCAGACCTGGTAAAAGAGTAGTAGGGATGCAGGAGACTCCAGAGCCACACAGCACAGCAGCAGGAAGTGGGGTGGGGATACCGAAAATAATGCACTGGAACACACTCACTAAGGATGCGACAGCCTCAGGGCTGGATCTCTAAGGATGAACGTTTTTCTTAGCAGGAAAAAGGTATGTGAAGTCTATCATTCAATCATGTCATGCTCCAAGAACTTCCATTAATAATAATTTTATAAAGCCGACATACCTTATGTATTTCCTTTGTGATATGAGTTAGACTGTATTCTAAAGGCAATGGAAGATTGGTTTCTAAACTATTTAGACTCTCAAATACTTTATACAAAATGTTTTATTCCTGATTTTTTTGTTCACATAATCTTTTGGTGAATGAATACCTTTAATGGGTGCCTCTGCACTCTGGGTCCCTCCAGTCAAAATCTATGTCAGGGCTTTGAATTTAGTAGGTATTTTTGGTTTGCTTTGTTTATGTTTTTTAAATGTAACCTTTTGTTTCACTTTGAAAAGTGAATAACTGATGATTCATTGTTCTCACATGGAAGTTGTGATACTTTAACCATGTCCAGTAACCTAGTCCTTCTACTTCCAAGGTATTCGATCTACTTATTATTGTTATTATTATTGCAAACAAAATGCTAGCTACTGGAACCGTTAACAATTTAACTTGCACTTTCTCTTTCTCTCTGTCTCTCTGACATCAGTGAAAGGGTATTATTTATCACCGTAAGTATATATTATAATCTTCTGTTGATGGTAAAAGATCAAAGATTACTCTGCATCAAAGAGAATTATGATGCCATAACGTTTTATCTTGTAACGGCTGATATCAATCAGTGATAGTGAGCTCCTGAGCAGATTTTTCAGCCGGTACCTCTGACTTGCTCCAACATCTGAAATACAGCCAGCATGTTCTATGTGCTTTGGTTGTAAACATAAAAAACACAGCTTATACCAATAATAGCTGAATGTTCATATTGTCTCTGTTACTACTCGGTTTATGGGCACCTAGTGGGCAGTCTTGCCTAAATGTTCTGTTCATTAGAAGGACAAAAGGTGAGTGTCAATGAAAGAGAAAGTGTGGTATAATTTCAAAATGAACATATTGATGCTCTCAATCCCAAGATTAGGGTAAAGCCCCTGCCAGGTACAGTTCTCTGAAGACTCGTATAAGCCTCACTCATCAGAAAGACAATGAATGAAGTCACTAATCCTTCAAACCATCTGTCTTTTTCAGGAAGGAGGCAATTTCGAGTTACACTGCACTCAATGGATAATCTGGGCCAACTCCATGCCCTACCCTGCCCATGTCAGGACTTGGGTCTCTTCTTACGCTGTAAGCTTTGCTTTGAAAGGAAAGCGAGATTCCTCTGATTTTTTTCGGTCTTCTTTATGCCTTGAAATTTCTCAGACACTTATGCCATAGAAAAGAAGACATTTTCGTTAGGAAATCATCTGTTCACCTTTACACGCTAATTCAAAGCAAGCTAATTGACGGGGGAAAAAAAGAAAACCCTCAGCCCTCAGTTCTTACCCATTCCTCTTCAACAAACTTTCACTTTCCTTAATATTTCCTTAAATGGAATTTTAGAATAAGAATAGTTTTATTATTAATATCAAATTTTAAAATTTTGAACAGACTGACTAGATATCATATTTAGCACCTAGAAATTATTACCTTATTTGTCTTCATCACAGTTGGCTACCCATTAAATCACAAATTTTTCCTGTAAATTTTTCTTGTTTCTTCCTCTGTCCAAAAAGATCATATGTCTATATTATGGAGAACCCAGCAAGACCTTCCCAAACTTGAAAAATTACTGCATGGGGACATTCATTTTTATGTAAACTATATGCATATTCATACAAAACAGTTTGGAAAATGTATCAGATATAATTAGCATGTTTATGAATCTCTTTGCTTTGCTATTAAGTAACAAATTTGTAGTAACCATGGTAACTGCAACATCACCGGCACAAGTTCTATTTTGGCAATAGCATGAGTACTTTTCTTAAAGCAACATTCCTGCCTGTATTCCACATCTTAAAAAACCTACATCATTCCGTTTTCCTTATTTAAGAAGAGTACATTTTGGATTTTGTGTAAAAATGGTTTTTATATTTAATTCAGATTAGAAGTTCTTTATCAATATGTGCTGATTCTGTGTCAATGTGAATTTTCCAAAACTATACTAACAAAGGTGATTATTAATTAACAGTGACATGACTGTTGACTGAGTGTCTTAAGAACCCTCTGCATTTGAAACAGTACAGATATGCAAGTTTCCAAAATGTTTAAATATCGTAAAGAGTCAATCTTGACTTTTCATTTGATTTTTATTTACATTTCTTCATCAATTTGAACAACGCTGCTTCCAGAAGAGAGGGGTAATAAAATGAATACTTTTGTGCCAGGTACAGGTTACTTCCTATGAATTATTGGTCAGAGATGCCCCCAGAAGCACCCCAGCGGAAACAGCCTGTCATTGCTCTTGCTTGCTCACCATCATTTGATGTAGTGAGGAGGCAGGAGAAGTTGGAGGGGAAAAGCGGAGGTGTATAGTCTTAAGATACATTGTAAACACGTATTAAATTTTAGAGTAAGTGTATTAAAATTTATTGTTTTATCAAAATTTAACTAATAACATTTTTCCAATAAAAAGGGGGCTGGAGAGATGGCTCAGTGGTTAAGAGCACTGGTTGCTCTTCCAGAGGTCCTGAGTTCAATTCCCAGCAACCACATGGTGGTTTACAATCATCTGTAATGAGATCTGGCGCCCTCCTCTGGCGTGCGGGCATACATGGAGGCAGAATGTTGTATACATAATAAATAAATAAATTTTAAAAAAAAAAGGGGGGGTGTATTTTGATAAAGATTTTGTTAAAAAGAAATTAATCCAACTCTCCTTTGAATTTATGATCTTTGAACCACCTCTTGTAAACATATACCATCTATTCTAATTGGTCTTAATAACAAAAACCTAGAGTCAGATATTAGCGGGTAAAGGCTGAAATAACAGAAAAGTGAAGGAGACAGCTACTCGGTCTTACCTCTATGAAATTCTTAGAACCAAGCCCTCAAGTTCCTGTCTGTAGGAATCATCAGACTTAATGCAGAGAGCTCCTGTCTCCTCCCACCTTACATTCCTCTCTCTGCCCAGCCATATTCATTCCTGTCTCCACCTTCCTAGTGCTGGGTTTGAAGGCATAAAACTCACAAGCAATAGGATTAAAGGTATGAGCCACCACCACCTGGTTCTGTTTCCCTTTTTAGAATGGATCGATCTCATGTAGCCCAAGGTGGCACTGAACTCTGATTTCTGGGATTAAAGGTATGTACTCCCACTGCCTTATCTCTATGGCTAAGGCTTAGCTCTACACTCTGACCTTCAGGAAAGCTTTATTTGTTAAACCACAAACAAAACATCACCACAAAGACATGCCGTGCTGTCCTGAACAATTTTTGAAACTTTTCCAAATCTGACCTCAACTCCCCCATAAAATGGAGCAAATAAAGCCATCGTTACATAATTGTTAAACCATAATATCTGGGCTTTTAGATTCAAAGAAAAGCCATCCTACAGTTTACAACCCTACAGAACCTAGACAACAAAGAGGACCTTAGAGAGACATAGGTGGATCTACATAGGAAGGAGGAAAGACAAGATCTCCTGAACCAACAAGATTTCCCAAACCATATAATCTGAAAGTAACAATATGCTAGAAATTTTCTTTAGAATAATGATAATTGTACATTGGCTGGATTTTATTACATATTATTCAAGATAATTTTAAAATAAAAAGTAACAGATATTATGATGTTTACAGATGTTTTACTTCATAATTGGGGTGCTGAGATTAGGAGGAACTAGGTAAAAAAGTAACTCTTTTTTACTTTCAAAGAATTCTAGCCTGACTTCAAACCTTCAAAACATAGCCTATTGGTAATTACTTTTCCTGCAGCCGTCTATGAGAAAATCAACTGTTATTCTCTTAGTTTTTGCATGGATAATTATAAAGAAGCAATAGCATATTAGATTTTGCTTGCATTTATTGTCAGTGAAGGCAATTTAATTAATCCTATTTTGTGTGGTTTCTTTTTAAATTATTTTATTTTTCTCAAACAAACTTTCCTCAATTTACATACCAATCCCAGTTCCAACTTCCTCCCCTCCTCCCACTCATCTCACCTTTTCCCACTCCACCCCACCCAAGCCTCTGAGAGGATAAGGCTACCCACTGGGAGTCAACAAAGTTTGTTTCTTTAAGACAGCAGCTCACACTGTAGCCCAGGCTGGCCACAAATTCACTACAATCTTCCTAGTTCAATATCCCTGAGTGCTAAGATTATAGAAACAAACCATTACACTCCAACTTAATTCTCATTTTTCATGTTATAATTCTATTGGTTTGAGGAAACAAAGGGGATTAAAGAAAAAAAATATTTTGTCTACCTCCCATAGCCAAGAGGATAACTATATGTTTTTCCTTGGGTTCACCTTCTTATTTAGCTTCTTTAGGCTCACCAATTGTAGACTCCGTGACCCTTATTTATGGCTAGAAACCAATTATGAGTGAGTACATCCCATGTTCATCTTTTTTGGGTCTGGGTTACCTCACTCAGTATAGTGTTTTCTATTTCCATCTATTTGCATGCAAAATTCGAGAAGTCATTGACTGTGACTGAAAGAGCATGGGATAAAAAAGGACTCTCTGAACATGGAGAACAATGAGAGCTGATGAGAAGCCAAGGACAACGGCACGGGGTTTTGATCCTACTTAACGTTCTGGCTTTGTGGGAGCCTAGCCAGTTTGGATGTTCACCTTCCTAGACATGGACGGAGGGGGGAGGACCTTGGACTTTCCACAGGGCAGGGAACCCTGACTGCTCTTTGGACTGGAGAGGGAGGGGGAGAAGAGTGGGGGGAGGGGGACAAGGGTGGGAGGAGGGGGAGGGAAATGGGAGGCTGGGAGGGGAGGAGGCGGAAACTTTTTTTTTCCTTTTCTCAATAAAAAAAAAAAGAAAAAATAATTCAGATGATCTTGGTCATTGACCTCTAGACACTGAACACAATGAGGAAGGCTATGAAATGACGTCAGTGCAGGAGCAGTGATTGAGCCAGGACTCTATTGGCTGGGAGAAGGGCCACAGTTACAAGCTGAAAAGAGAATGCTATATTCCAGAAGGAAAGGCCTTGTTTCTCCTGCGAAAAAGCTCAGCATCAAGCTAGAAGGAAAAGAGAGAGAAACAACTAATATTGAGGAGCTAGCAAGGAGAGTGTACGTATGAGCCTATAATCACCACAATTTCCCATTGGTTCATCATGATCACAACCAGTCAATTAGAAGTATCAGCCACTACAGGAACTTCTGGTTCTGCTCTTCTCTTCTCATAGCGACTCTGCTGGGCTTTTCTGTATAGTTCACTCGCCTTTCCTGTCCTGTTTTCCTCACCTGAAAAATCCTGAGGCTGGTGTCTATCTCCTCTGCTGTTTTGTCAGCACGCCCCGGGTCCTGGGAAATGTTTGTGGAAAAAATAAAGCTCATCATGGGGCTTGGCACCTAACTCACAATGAAGATCACTTACTGTTAAGATTTTATTTATTTATTTATTTATTTATTTATTTATTTATTTATGTATGTATGTATGTATGTATGTATTTTTTTCTTCTTCTTCACTTTCTACAGGTCACAACAGTCTCCAGGAAGAAAGTTTTTGTGGGGTTATATTGAGTATTTTTAATTTGTTTTGCTTTTTTTTTTCTTTTGTTTTGTTTTCTCCTTTGTTTTGTTATTTTGTTTTGGGATTTTGAGACAAGGTCTTGCCACAGCCCTGGCTGATCCGGAACTAATTATGTGGTTCAATCTAATCTTGAACTCATGGCAATTCTGCTGTCTCAGCTTCTCAAGTGCTGGGGGAGAATTAAACTGTGGTTAGATCAATCACTAGAAAACAATTTACATGTAAACATTTCCCCACTCTCTGTAGAAACTATAATCTATGGTAGATTGCTACAAATTAATCTATTAAATTATTTGGTTGATGAATCTAGTTTCTAAATCAAATAAATCCTCCATTGTCCAAATCCAGTGATAATTTTCCAACATGTGTCTTGTTTTGTCTAGATCTGTGAATCTCATACACATCTTTATCCCCCTAAGATATCTTGTTTATTCAAAAACACAGCTTGAAAAATCTACTCCTTCAGCAGCACAATAACCCCGAGACAAAGCCGCTTACTCTAGGGTAGGTGCACATTTGAACTGATTTGTTATCACTTGGAAATTTAGGAAGGAAATTAATGATGATGGTAAGTGTGATTAAGTCTAATTTATCTTGGCCGAGGCAGTAGACATAAATTCTCTCTAGTCAAACTCAACATTTGTCAAGCTGACTTACCTTGTCTTATTTGTGTGTGTGTATTTCAGAGGCAGAGAAAGAAGAGTCATGTTCTAAAACTTAATGTGCTTAGTGATGTACTAAACAGGGCTGGCGATTCTCCTAGAGACAGAAGACGCTGTGAGAGGAGCTGAAAGGAGATCAGCTGGGGGGAGCATGCCTTACTCTTCAGGAAGATTTGGAAATGCAATGGCTTGGGGAAGGGGACTCCCATCTTCCTAGTTGGGTTGATACAAACTGGATCTCACTGGACTGGACCGTGGTTACAATGCAAGAGCTGTAAGCTGCCTTCTGTACTTCAGATTTCTCCTTGGCTATTTAGTTGGAAAATCTCAACTCCCATTCCATACATCAAAGAGAGTGGGAAAATTCTCTGTTCACAAAGCCAGCCTCCCTTCGGCTGCCAGTCCGGAGAAGCACAATGCGTGGAAAGAACATGGTTGACAAAGATTTGCAGTGAAACTATGTAACCTAGCAAAAACATCTCAAACATCTCAGGTCCTGACTTAGTATTTATTTTTCTGAGAAAATATGACAAGTTTAAATTTTAAACTAATAATATACATGCGGAACAAATGGGCATAAAATAATATTAGCCAATGAAAATTCAAGTGCTGAGGGCTTTAGATTAAGCAGTTATATAATCTACAGTGCTAATAATTTACAAAACTAAATTTAATATATTCAAAACTGTTAAAAACATTTTTACATTATATGTATGGATGCTCTGCCTGCTTGTAAATTCAGACACCACATGTGTGTCTGATGCCTTCAGAGGCCAGAAGAGAGCTTTAGATCACATGGATGCTGAAAAGTAAACACGTCCTCTGAAAGAGGAACCAGTGTTCTTAACGAATGAGCTCTCTCTATTCCTTAAAAACACTTCTAATACATAGGATAATGCATGACATTTAAAATATAATTTCACAACATTTAAAATAAAAGCAATGAGGAGCCAGGCGATGGTGGCGCACGCCTTTAATCCCAGCACTCGGGAGGCAGAGACAGGTGGATCTCTGTGAGTTCGAGACCAGCCTGGGCTACAAGAGCTAGTTCCAGGACAGGCTCCAAAGCCACAGAGAAACCCTGTCTCGAAAAAAAAAAAAATTAAAAAAATAAAAAAAAAAGCAATGAGTATGTGGGATCCAAAATATAATTTCACAATATTTAACAATCTAAGGAATGAGTATGTCATTTGAATAAAAAGAATATTAGTTATGAAATTGGGTGCGGTTTTTGGGTTTTTTTGACAATCTTGTTAAAATTTTATTATTTTTATATGTATGGGTTTTTTGTTTGCATGTATGTCTATGCACCATGGGCACTGTGTACCATTGCTCTGCATGGCACTTGTGGAGGTCAGGAGAGGATATTGGATTCCTTGGAAATGGAGTTACAAATGATTGTGAGTCACTGGGTGACTGGGTGCTGGAAATCAAACCTTGATTCTCCAGAGTAGCAACAGAGACATGCAATAGCTGGGTGAAGGGCTACTTAATCACTGAACCATCTCTCCAGCCCAAATTATTTTAACTCTTATAATCTTAATTTACTTAGTTATTTCACCTAAGATCCTGAAGAGTGGCCTTTATCCTTTATTGTCATGAAACCTATTCTATTTAGTGTGTGTGAATGTTGTTTGTTTTGCAACAAGCCCTTACTCTGTAGCCCAGGGTAGCTTCAAACCCTTGCATTAGTTCCAAGCACTGGGATATTAGTTCCAAATCTGCATTTGGAAATGAAATTGTGTTTAATCCTTCCTTTGTTTGACATAATGAATCTTCTAGCTTACACATTCTAATCCTGCTAACTGTGGAATTTTAACTGTAAAAATTACTTCTCTTATATGCACTTTAGCCGTTACTACAGATTTGTTTTCAACTTCCCATGGATTTGAAATACAGCAGGAATACTGGAAAGGTAGGAGGCAGAGTATGAGGGCTCCATTCTGGGGGCTCATGTGGACCAGAGTAGCAACAGAGACATGCAATAGCTGGGTGAAGGGCTACTTAATTTTTTAGTTTTCTTACAGTTATAAGTCTATGGCACACTTATCATCCTTTTTGATATGTTATACTTTGGAGTTACTTTGAAAATATAAACTAGAGATTTTTTCCAGCCCTGCAAAAATTCTGCAATCTGTTTATATTTTCTAATATTTTGTTCTTAGCCTGGAAAAAATTGTGTATGTGTGTGTGTGTGTGTTGTATTGTTAGACCTGAATTATTAGACTAAGTTTTCTGAAAGCTATTCTAACTGTAATTCATAACTTGCTGTCAGTAATTACTGTTTTGAGTGGACACAAACTGTTCATTCTCCATAAGTCCTTTAACTCCAAGTGTAATATTCTAGCTGTTTCTGAAATTATTCTTTAACCATATTCTGTCCTTATGCCACTGTTTTGATAATATGGACTCACAGATATTGTAACTTTAATGAAACTGGTATTATATAAAATATTTATAGTCACAGCATTGACCATAGTCCAAAAACATGTGAATTAATGTATTTGTGGCCCTTAACAGAAAACAATAATGTTTATTGCAAACTCTGAATACTGGAGCCAGCAGTGGCCCCAGTAGAGTCAAGACAGTGAACAACTCTAAATAATTCTGAAGAGCTCTTTTCTTTTTTGGCAAAAGCAAAATAAACACAGAAGCTTTCAAGCCATACATTAATTGTTGTATATTCATAGAGCTTTTGTAATAAAATTTATCATTATGAAGCGACATGTGTTTTCCCTAGATGTATAAGGTCAATTTGAATTTAAAATGTTCGGGCCATTCCAGCTTAATCACAGGCAGACATCTTAATTAACATTTCATAATGTTTATAATGTACCCGTTGGTATTTGAAAATATGAGATACATGACTGTCCTTTCCTGTTGGAAACTAAGAGGTCCTCAATAAAATGAAGTAATAATAGCAATTAGGATCAACAAAACTTCTGTTAAAACAGAAGTGATGGACAGGGAAGGGCTTTTGTGCTCTATGACTACAAAATGTGTAAAATATAAACTGCACAAAGCTTGCTTTATGCTGGTGCTCTTGCAACTGTTTATTCGCTGTCTGGTGTTAACTGCTGTGTTATGTGTGATGTGTGTGAACGCATCACTCTCCTCATGCACTTTATATATTTAAAATTAAGTGCTAATAGTGTCACGGGATGCCCAAACCATAACCTAAAGCGCTAACCCTTACTTGAACCAACAGGAGAAGACAGAAGGTGACTCAAATCAGATCATCAGAAAGATCATTCGTTAGAGTTAGATGGATTTTTCCACTTGAGAGAGGCCATTTGAATGAGACGTCTCCCATGAGTCTCCAGCATTTGAATACTTGATCCCCATTGGGTAAATCCTGCTTGAAGAAGCTTAGAATGTGTGGCTTTGCTGGAGGAAAGTGTCACTGAGAGAGGCTTTGCGATCTCAAAGCCACAAGTCATTTTCAGTTAGCTTTCTGCTTTCTGCTTGCATTTAGAGATGGGAGCTCTCAGCTGCTGTTCCAACTGCCTGCAGCCTGCTTCCTTCACTAGTCTTCATGGACCCTGACTCTCTGGCACTGTAAGCCCAAGATAAACCCTTCTTTCTGTGAGCTGCTTTGATTGTGGGTGATGTTTTATCAAAGCAATAGAAAAGTAAATAATATGCAAGGAAAATATAATTCCAGAATGGAATGAATTGAAATTCTAAAGACTAAAAGCAAGGCTTTTGTCCACATGAGATGCAATGCCTGTAATTGTGAATAACCAAATTTTGCCTCACTGTAAACTTTTATCCTAAAATTCTGTCATTTCTGAGATCAAAGTTTAAATCTCCTGGATTGTGTTGTCCTCATTTTCTTTCAAACAACTTCCACTGTGCTAATGCCATAAAAGAATGTCACACTTGTTACAGTCATTCAAACACATGACATATCTCATTGTAGAAAAAGTTTATAATATGTCATCATTTATCTTCAATAAAGTGTTCATCTCCTGCCTCTATTTCAAAAAGTTATCTGGAACAGAATAACTCAGGGACAGAGAAAGGCGTAGATAAAATTGTAGTGTTTCTAACTATGCCACTACTTCTACAGAACTATGTGGCAGCAGCATGCAGCCCTGGTGACCGTGCTCTAACAGGTGCAGTAATCCATCCATCCTGAGATATGCTCTCTGAACTTCCTATCCCTGTCTTTTGACCAACTCTTCTGTAGATATTTGATTTTTTATACAATTATTCCTGAATGTATATGTAAATGTGTGTATATGTATGCATGAATAATTCATTTAATTATAGTTGCAAGAGACTTAATTAACATACTCTAAATTCATTTAGAATATAAGGTAGGATCCGTAGAATATATTTTGTTAGGATAGAAATGCACAGACTTAAATGAATCTAATTGAAGTGTGAAAGCTCTTAATTTTCTAAAATAGAATTGTTTTTATTTTTCTTTTGTGATTTTTTTTGTTATAAGAAAACTATATATAATCCTACTACCTAGTTAAAACCAGGGTGAAAAAATTGAAGTGCACTGGTTTCTGGGGCAGCTTCCATGTAAACAGGCACCATTAACAAAGCTAGTGCGAGTCAGGAGGAAGGGACACATCAAGCAAATTTATGACAAGTTTTGCTTCATGAATGCAGTATTACATTTTCTTCTCCTTCTTCTCAAGACTACTTCCAATAACACCTGATTATATATCCTGGAATCCTGTAGATAAACATCTCCAGATATGGCTTAATATTCCCACACAGTGTACAAAGGACTGCATACATCAACATGAAGGAGAAAGACACTTAGATCCAGTGCTACAGAATGGCCAAGCTAATGAACAAGTTTCAAATTCTATGTAAAACTTGAAATCAAAGTCAAAGTTCAACAGAGACTGTTCCTGAACCCACATCAAGCAGAGACTATGCAAGTAAAGACAGAGAAAAAAAAATCCCTGGTAGATGAAGGGCAGTTAATTTCTAGGAAAGGACTGAGTTCCACAGCAGGGGGAAGAACCTAAGCAAGACTGAGACCTGGTCCATCAGAGGATTCCTGACTAGGAATGCAATAGGAAAGAGATAAGACTCAGAGCACTGGAGGCCAGTTCCTTACACAGCACCCTGTCCAGAAGGAAGCATGTTTGTGGAGACATGACCATGAGGAAAATTAAGGACAGGAAATGGCAGTTTAAAGACCTAACACAAAGAAAAGAGGGTCACAACACCCAAAGACAGCCTATACCTAAGAGAATAAGAAAGCGGTCAATTAACAAAAATCAACTTTTCCATATCAAAGGAAGGTGAAGCTTTTGTCTGAAAGATCAAACCAACGCCTAAGGCATAACTTTATCCTCATATAGTTCATTATAATCTAAAAATAAACATGTGAAAACATTTTCCAGATATATCAAACAGTGAAACTTACACAAAGAAATAGATAATGTAACCAAAATATACTAGCTTATATTCTCCTTAATAAAAATATGTAAAAGAGAATGAAATGAATTGGATCTCTTAAATATGAATTTACTCATTAAAAAGAAAACTTAGATCACAATGCATCAATGCACAAATAATCATAAAGAATGAAACTGAGGTCAAACTCAGAGAAATAATATTTTGTCTTTCTTGACATAAAACTCACCTCCGAAATAAAGACTAACAAGCAAGATGCTAAAGGAAGAATGGACTCAACAACAAAAATAAGTTGTAAAGAGGCATAGTGGTGCTGGGCAGTGGTGGTGTATGCCTTTAATTCCAGTACTTAGGAGGCAGAGGCAGGTGGATCTCTGTGAGTTCGAGGCTATCCTGGTCTACAAGAGCTAGTTCCAGGACAGGCTCCAAAGCTACAGAGAAACCCTGTCTCAACACACACACACACACACACACACACACACACACACACACACACACAGAGGCATAGTGGTGTATTGATGAAAACAAAAGAAAAAAGGAAAACCAAAGGACTGTGGCTATACAGAAAGGAGACGCAGACAATTTGATTCATTTGTGATTTGGTCAACTAAAGTCATGAAGAAAATGGTGAAATAGAATTAATTTATAAAGTTACAACTGAACAAAATAATTCCAGAAAAATAAATATCTGGGTCCCTTATTAAAGGGCTCTCTGTTAACCTGGGGAAATTTACAATACAAATTGTAACAAAACTGCTATGGTTTTTACATTTGAGATTGTAAAGCTAAAACAAAATCTGCTGGAGCTGAGAAAAAAATGCGTGACATGAGCACACACACAAACAAACACACGCATTGAAAAATATACTCATGTAGTACACACACATACATACATACAGACATACAAACAAAGACACAGGTGCACACACATACATGCATACACAGAAAGATGCACACAACCACATGCACATCCTCATTCATACACACATCTCCATCTAAACAGAAAGAAGCAAAAATGCAGGTGAAGAAAATGCTTTTAGGATACAACATTACTGAACCAAAATTAAGAGTAAATGGTGATAGTATTTGATTGTTGAAACATCTCTGTAGGCTTAATCTTACCTAAAATAAAAAAAATCACCACTTAACATGAAATAAGAGAGTGAAAGGTGCTTATATTAGTCACTCCTAATTTCCACCAAATGTTGTTATTTTAATAGTTACATAATATTTCCTTGCAGGGGTTGTTAAGGCTGTGTTTCCTAGCCAATAACTCATGCTTGGAAGGTAGAGTTTTATTTTCAATTTTGAATCTTCAAATTTTAAATATGATATGACTAATTAGAATGAAACAAAATTAGACCAAATGATAAGCACTAGCAACAAGCAATAAGCTTGACTTCTAAAACATAACGACTTTGAGTAAATCTCAACAGAGATATTTTTGTTCTCACATCTTTATATCCATGTGTGGCATCCATACACGTCTGAAGATCAAAAGAAAACTTGAGGGAATCACTTCTCTCCCTCCACCGTGCGGTCCCCATGCGTGGAACTCAGGTCAGTGAGCACCTTTACTTACCAAGCCATTTCTCCAGCCCCTGTGAGACCTTTGTAAAAAGTGTTTCAGCAGGAGCAAGATGAACAGAATAAACATGATCCTTTAGTCACATGACATTGGCTATGTAAATTATGCCACTCTTTTTCAAAAAGGAAGCATTAAATAAAAGGAAAACTACAGGCAATGCAAAAGAAAAGACAAAATCTACTGTTTTATGTTCAAGCATACAGATAAATGGGACAAATGGAAAGATCTAGGCACATATGGAAAAGTTACTTCCACCTTCTTTCCTCCTGCATGTTTTGAGGCAGGCTTGTTTTTATTTGTGTTTGCTCTCTGGTTTTGCTTGATTATGTAAGTGTTCTCTTGTTATCTGACTTACCCAGCACGAACCGAAAAAGTAGGAAGAGCAATCAGTTGTGATATATATATGACACTTCCTTCATTAGGCTCCCATGTTTCTGTGTGCATGCAGGGAAGGCATGTACATAACATCTGTAATGTGGGCAACAAGGGCCTGTGCACAGCAGTGACAAAGGAGGTAGAATATCAGATGCTGTCATAGCAGCAGAGAAGTTGCCATCGTGACAGAGGAGCAGCAGCATCCTTCATCTTACCTAGAAGATGCCTGAGAAATCACTGCACAGGTGAGGTCAGTTGGGAAATACTTAAAGGACATCTCTGGAGCATAATGGGCATTTCTTACAGTTAGGAAAATGATGAACAGAGACTGTGGAACAAGACTCCTGGATTTTGAGAATGCTTGGGAGGTTGCAGAGGACAATGGACAAACAACAAGCACTCACGAGCTCATCAGAAAATGAATACTGAGCACTAACCATGCTGAGCCAGGACTGCTAATCAAGAATTTGGAAATGTGTCTTTGAACAATGCAGTGTTAAGTACTTCGGTATCAGGATTGTGACGGCCAAGGTGAATGCTATACGGCATTTACAAGGATCCATTATTCTTTCAGTACTCGGTATCCCATCATGCTTTTGTTTTGAACATCTGCTATTGCATTCTCTCACATGTACCATGGCAACATGGGGTATGTTTTAAAACCTTCTCCATTCCTGTTCAAAATTAAGCTTTTCTCTGACTTTAAACAGCTGTCTCCAGTGGGCACTTTGAATTCCTCTAGAGTGTTTTGTGGCAGGTACTTTATATGATAATAGAAAAATCAGCCCTATGTTATAATCACATGAAATATATAAATGAATGCTGAATGAAGGTATTATGTATTTCTTAATAGCCAGATGTATTGGCACAGCATGCATTAATCATAGAGAAAGATGACAGTTGAGTTACCTGTATTTTTCTGCTACATATTTGGATATCAAATCAGCTCAGTTAAAGGTTTTTCAAATCTCCCAAAAAAGTCTCAATATGCTTGCCAAAACACTTTCACTTTGTCTGATTTTATTTTCACTCACAGGGGCATAGCTAGTGTACTACATCAATAATCACGACTTGATTGGAAGTAAATATGATTTTCTAGGTCTTCTGCAAAGATTTGTACATTTGTTTGTTGAGTTTACATGATTTCAATTTGAAAACAACCTCCAAATGAATCTCTTCTGGCTGAATTGCTTTTAGTTTAGCCTTAATTTGATTTAGACAGAAAGAAAAGTTGTGCATCGAAAGATAGTTAAATTTCCTGCTCACAAAAGTATTTTCCTTTGTTCCTCTTATGAACTGGGTGACAACAGACACTCAATAGGAATCAAGGATACTGGGCTTCTATCTCGCTTTAGTTTGACCGTGTGCATCTGTTCATTCAATAACTACTCATGGAAATTCCCAATGCATCAGCCATTACCCAACACCTATTTGAGAAGAAAACAGTGAAAATCAGTCTTCAAAGACAATATAACTGATTTAAAATTAACTTTCTCAAAACAACAATCACAACAAAAAGACTTTGTTGGATTTTCCTAGCATAGTCATTAATTTAAAAAGCTTTGCTAAATCAGGGAGAAAATGTGTGAAACAAGGATGGTAGTAGGGGACATGTGGGGGGAAGAGTTGGGGGAAGTGTGGGGGATGTGTGGGGAAGTGTGGGGAAGTGTGGGGGGAAGTG
>NC_022022.1:15575744-15592055 GCF_000317375.1 Microtus ochrogaster
GGGGGGAAGTGTGGGGGGAAGTGTGGTGAGGCATAGAGTACTCACCACATAGAGTACTGAATAATCGACCCAGAGAACGGCATCGTAATTCCATTTTTCAGAATAGAGTGTGTGGGTCTTGATTACAGCATGGTCACTTCTCTATCCTTGAATTACATGATTTCAAAGTTTGCAAAGGCATTTCTCCGTCCCTCACAACGTTGTTTTAAAATGAATTATGTATGTATGAGTGAGTGAATGAGCGGCAGACTGAATGAATCAATAAAGCCATTTCAGAAAAGTTTGACTTCTCTTGGGTTGTTCAGATACCTCTAGTTTTATTCAAATTTTGGCAGGATTTACCTCTTTCAGTAGTTCTTAAGGACTGTGAAGCAGACTTGGAGCACAGTGTGCTATGACAGCAGAAGGAGAGCTCAAAAGCCATACTTGGCTCACCAAGAAATTCTCTAGAGACGGAACTTACCTACAGAACTTCCCTAAGTCTAAACCCAGACGTGCCTTTCTTATAACAATCCCTGTTTTAGATTTGTGGTTTTTGTTTGATGCTAAAGAAGATCTTTCTCTTTTTAAGCCTGTAAATTACTCAGTGCCCTGTCTGGCAATGGAACATCTTCAGTAAAGAACTGTAGAGGAGTCACTTAGCTTTGCCTTGTGACTCAAAGATTGATTTAAAACCAAGCTCCATATTTTGCTAGGTAAGTGGTAACTTCAATTAAGTCATTCAAACTCCAGAAATTTCAGTCACCTGAGAGGACCTCCCTCTAGGTATTGTAATAAACGGGATGGAACATTGCAAATGCTTAGTCCAGTGACTAGAACTTACCAAGAGCTAAAGAAACATTGAGCATTTTATCAGTGTTAACAAAAGATGGGGCTATTTCATAGAAATGAGTATATAAAGTATCTTAGGAACATATTGTTTTATATATAAGATAGAAATGATGCTAGAAACAGAAAACCATGTATCATCCATAAAAATATTGGAGATTGGGGTAAGTACGATGGTTTACTCTGTAAAGTACCACCGCAAGGCATTAATACCTAGTTTTGGATTTCCTGAGCTCACAGAAAAGCCAGGCATGGCAGTATACACCTGTGGTGCTGGCAATGGGGAAGCAGAGACTGGAGGATTTCTATGTCTTTCTGGCAGCCAGTCTTGACTCATCAGTCAGCTCCATGTTTAGTGAGAAACATGTTTCCCAAAAAAGTGATGTGGAGACCAATAAAGGATGGCATGACATCTACTCTGGGTCTCTTCATACACAAATTATAGAACAGACATCTCTATGAAGAATTAAGTTGTGGCTGGAGAGATGGCTTGGCAGCTAAGAGCACTGACTGACTGCTCTTCTGGTCCTAAGTTTAATTTCCAACAACCACATGGCAGCTCACAACTATATAAGAGGATCTGATGCTCTCTTCTGCCATGCAGGTATACATGGAAAACACTTGTTCATAAAGTATTAATAAATAATTTTTTAAAGAGTTAAGCCAATACGTTATCATGCATAAACTATGTAAAAGCCAAAGGCATGAGGGTCAGCATCAAAATTTTAGAAGGTTGTTTGTTTGGGGTTTTAGGAGGTGTTGTTTTTTGGGGTTGTTTGTTTGTTGTTGTTGTTTGTTTTATTTATTGTTTGTTTGGTTTTTTTTTTTTTTTGCACATGGAAAAGTTTCATATCTACAAGTTAGGTAGATTTTACCCATGAAGAAAAGTTGTACTTGGTATTTCCAAAACTTGTTGACTGGTGTAATTTGCCAGATTTTCTTTGTAATGGGGAAATTGCATCCAGTTGAACTATGAGATGTTTAAGCAAGGTGGCAGAAATAATACCAGTGTAAAAACAAGCAGCATCAAACTGTGTAGGAGGCAAAGGTCCTCATCTTCAGTCCTAATTAAACCTCAGGGTATGAGTCTGCTTAGCGAGAGCTTTACTTGTCTCTCTGCTCACCCCTATGCCATTCACTCCTTTCAATCAATAAAGGGCTTTTTATGTTGTCTTTTATGCTGCATTATTTTGATCACCAAGCAGTATCATCCCATAAATATGTGATAAGTAAGTATCTGAAACAAAATTCTGCCTTAGAACATCAAACTTACATTTGAAAATGTGTCCTTCCATTATTTACTCCTGGGCTGTAAAGCCCAGTTAGGAGCTGCCATTATTCCTTTGCGCTGAAGCTTTGCTTTCCTTGACTGTAGGTCTATGCTCTTCTCTCCCCCCTGGTCCATCATCAATCATTTTTCCTTCATAGCTGTTACTTCTCTGCGTACTGGCTCATCAACATTCTAGCTGTCTGAATCTTAAAACTTAACATTCAAAGTGAAAATAATTCCTTCTTTTTTTAAAAAAAAACTATAAAATATCAGATGTGTCATAATGCTAAGGAAAGATCTGAGCTTACCTTAGAACTTATTGAACTATTATTCCGAGATGCTTCTTTGCAAGACAAAGTGTTTCTCCTTTGGCAATGTTCTGGGCAAATGACTTTATTCCAATTATATAAACCATAAATAAACAGAAATAAAAGAAATTAATGAGCACTAGCACAAATGAGTGACAGTCATTAACTACAATTTTGCTTTATTGGAAAGCCTCTCTCCGACTTTGCTTCCATTAAGACTCTGCCCTAATTATCTCGGTTTCATTCTGCCATTAATAACCTTATTTTCTTAGAATTGGTGCTGATGGGTAAGGATTTAAAACATAGTTTGATATTTAAGGTGGAACACAATAGGAAAAAAAAAAGGAGTCCCAGGTATGGTTTGTGAGGATATTTTTAAGTGATCACATTTCCTAAATGGCCTTACAACTCAGACTCCAGCCAAATGTAGTACTCCATTATGTGAGACAGGGGGGAAAATTGAATGTTGGAGTTCAAATTCATATAATAATTAGAAGGGACATTTATTTCAAAATGTGGAGAACATGACAGTAAGAAAATGACAGAAAAGCCGCTCTGTGGTGCATTATAAATGTCATATTACGGGTCTCCGTGTAAAGAAGTGTGTCGTTCCTAGGAACCTGGCTGCACTCACGAGTGGTGCGTCTGCCTTTATCGGCTTCCTCCAGCCCTCTAAGGTGCTCTGTCATTCACTGTCAAATACCCGGCATAAGACGGTAAGACATATGGCAGATCAGTACCAAAGCTTTGCAGGTCCGGGCATACCAGTGCCGTCCTGGATGCTGCACAGTCTCAAGTGTGTTCCGTGAGAAAAGCTGCCCTGATGCTGGAAGTCAGTTCCAGAGTGTACTCTAGCCAATGATAGCATCTACTGTGAGGGCTGGAGAGCACAGGGGAGGAGGGGAAGCACCACCATTCTGCATTGTGTGTGGACTCGGGACACTATCGCCGTGTCAGCGGGATGAACAATGCAAAGGATGTTAACTAAATTTTGATGTGCAAGAACATGTGTTTAATTTGCAAGATGCTTTGTTTAATTAAAAGGTAAATACCATTTACAATTCCTCTTGCAGATGAATTTAGAACAGCAACAACACCTACAGAGTGCTTAAATTGCCGGCAGAATTTCGTGGATGCATTTTTATCAATTAAAAGGGTACATTTTTGAGAAGAAATAATTATTTTTTTTCATTTGTTTTCAAATAGAAATGGCTTTATTTTCTATAAACAGATTACTCCCCAAGTTTAATGCCTAGCTAAATGTGGATTTAAAGGTATAAAACCTATATAATTGTGTATCTAGTGCAGAATAGATAAATCTGAAGGCTTAGAGCATTCCTTGCTCAACTCCACCTCGACTGAGATTTTCTTTCTTTTCTATCTGTCTGTCTGTCTTTCAAAGAAGGGTGATTCCTAAAGCAGTGTGGATCAAAAAGACCTTTTCACCCCTCCAGAAAGATAACCTTCCTCACATCTCTGGGGAGATTCAACGTAAGTGTTCCATAAGCTCACTCCAATCTTAAGGCAGATCAAAAAGATCTCAGATCTTATGTTTTCCTTTATTTAAGATTTGCTACTTTTTGGGCAGTGATCATGAAGAAGGAACATGTTATTGATTCTTCAGCTGGCCCGAGGGCACGAAAGTCAAAGGAGACTCAGGCGTTCTTGCTTATAACTTCTAATCTCAATAATGCACGCAGTACAGAGAACAACTCAACATTTTTCCTGCGATTCAACACTATGTGTACGTGGAGTTTGGAATCAGCCACGCTTGGAGGCGGGAAAGAGAAGAGTGACTCTCCTGAGAATCTCAGCCAATCGTTTTCTTAGTGCAGACCACCATATGACAACCAGGCAACATAAAAGGAAAACTCCACTCCCCGTTCTCAACAGTTCACCATAACGGGAATTGGATCTGGGTCATCCCCACTGTGGGACAGTCACCCAATACTCTTTAAGCCAGTCCCTGATGAGCATACAAAATATTAATATAAAATAGGAAAGCTACTATTTTATATTAGCATGTTGTTATCAAGTATAATGTAGAAGACATAGTATTCCCTTCTGTGCACTCAGACAACAAAATAAATAGGCAGGCAAGACTACAAAGGAAACCTCTACAGCCAGCGCACCATGCTTCTTGTACTACCAGACAATAGTCTGTTCCCCTCCCAGCCATTAAATAAAAGTTTCATGCTGTATCGTGGCCAAGAGGAAGTTTCAGATCATCCGTCAACGAAAGCACAATAAATCCCTGCAAAACAAATTGCCCCTCATTAGTGGCAAATATGGACATATGACAATTGGCCATTGGTCCTCATTATTCAAGCCCTTGACTAAAGTCCTTATGGAGGAGGAGACAGACACTGATTTGAAAACATTATCATGTCCTAATCATTTGGTAATTTTTCATTTCAATGTCCAGTGTATATTTTGTTTGTAATAATGAGCTCTATATTTGGGGTCAGGGAGGGAAGTTGTTTCTGGGTCCTCATGTTGAAAACTCAGGATCTCACGGGATGAAAGTTTCTAGACCCATCTTCCCATTATTCCTGTATGTGGGATGGTGACTACCGTGTGCCCTGTTCAAAAGGAGAAACCGACTTTGTGAAAAGCAAAAGCCCCAAACAACAGACAATGGCGATTTTGATGTCACCCATGCTAGAATGGGGCTCCTGGCTTCCCTGCAGGGACAATCCCATATGTCCCTAAAAGGTAACCTTTTCAAATACATTATATAGAATAATTTTATCTCATTTATTTATCCTATTTCCTACATAAGGTTCTCTTTACTTATTGTATCTAATCCCCACTTATTTTACAGGAACATTCTGGAAAAGAATCATCTTCAGCCCATGAACAGACCACTGAAGAAGAGCTCTGTTCATCTGGCTAAAATTGGTGGTGTCCACTTAGTAATGCCCAATTTTTGTTTTTATTATTTGGCAAGAAAAGCTTCCCACATTTATTTACCAAGAAATGTAAAATAATGTCTGTGTAATTTTTCCTGCCACACAGACTGTACTGCATAAGAGGTATTTTCTGGGGGAAAAATGTCTTTATAAGATGCCTTTTTTTCTATAACCTTGTTAACCATGGCTCCTAGTTTTGACCTATTCCACCAACAACATATAAGCTTGAACCAATGAAGGCCTTTTCCAAGATTGTTTTGGTTTTCTCTCTGTTGAATTTCCAATGCCCAGGACAGTTGCCAAGTTCATGGCAATAAGTAGTGACTGAATGAGCCATGGAATCTCTGGCAGCTAAATAAGAAGGACCATGAAGCTATGAGAACACACAGCCTCAGTGCTTCAATACAGAAAATCTGGGTTCTGCTCTCTTGCCTGACTATAAAGGTGACTTTGAAAATTCTGTATTGCCCCTTTATAAAACAGAAGAGGTATATAAGATCATTGCAAACAAACAAACAAACCCTTTCAGGTCTAGAAATGAAAATCTGTTGAAAGCATTTATGGTATAATTTCACACAGACAAACCAGATTCATTGCATAACATTTCGCCTCCAAACTGATATTGATACTAACAGTTTAATGAGAGATGAGAGGGAGAAAATTCCCAACTTGATATTAACAACTATATTCAACTAAATTATAGTTTTGGGAATTTCAGACATCCCCAGCATGAGAAGAGGCCCTGTGGCCAAATAATTTGAGCACAATTGAAAAAGCTGAGACCTGTGGGCCACCGTCCAACTCATGACTTAAAGACAGCTCATCTGGACCGTTCTCTGACTCTTCTGATTCTCTGAGTCCTAGTGAACACGAGGGAACCCTAAAAGCAGTCCACCAAGTCCATTCTCCACCTAAGCTAAGGGCACAACACAGAGTAAATCAGTTCTCCAAATATATTTCAGTGAGTCCTAAGTATACACCAAAATACAGGGGCCACTCAAAAACCTTTTGACAAAATAACACGTTCCCTTCAAAAATTTGTTCTGCAAATTTTTTTTTACCATAACTATTCATAGCTGCAAGGAAGGGAGATGAGCAGCAGCAAGCCTTCTTAGCATGACCTTTGTGAAATTCATTGACAAATTACTTTACCAAACTATGATGGGTTGGGCCCTGTGAGTAGTTGCGAAGACTAAAACTATACTGAGACAAGCTTTCGTGGTATCTCTTTTAATTGCTTTACCTGCACCTCAAGAAAAGCCCATAAAATTATTTTAGTCTTTTGCCTCTATCCAACACCCAAAATTGCACTACTTATACATCACAGCCTTTCTTTATAAGAAGGTATTTATAATTAAGGTGAAATAATATGACCTCTGAGATGTACATGATCCAAGGTTAGGTGTTGTTAGCTGTTTTTCTCATGTATGACCTGAGAAGTTGCAACAGTACCTGGCTCCCAAGACTGGAGTGGGGGTTGAGTGAGATTAAGAACACAAAAGACACACACCAAGGCACCTACATGCCAGTAAGCACTCAACATGCCAGAGCTGTTACAGTTTCACTTAATCTTCTAAGGCTTGCTCAGGGCACCTAGACTTATAGGTATAACCAACAGCAATCAGATCCCTTCCTCACACCAGCCAGAGATCCTGGCATCCACCTGAATACAGTACCCTAAACCACCTACCATTCTCAGACTCCCTTTCAGATCTTGCCTGCTATGAACTGACTTCCAAGTCATCCCCAAATCCTTTAGTTTCTTTACATAGAACAATGCGTGAAATAAAAAAAGAGAGCCAATCAGCCCTGGTCCATCACTGGGTTAACCAGTACTTGTTTGCCTAAAGTTACACAGGGAAAAATACTTGTTTTCTCAGTGTATAGCCAGAGAAAAAACAAAACAAAACAGACTTTACTGAAAGTCGTGACAACAAGATAGTTTGCCCATCTCTAAGTCAAAGTTACTGAAGAGAAACATTGCGATCTCTAACAAGAACAGAAAAAGAAGAGAGAAAAAAAAAACCTACCACTCGAAGCCTACTGTCTATTTCAAGGCTAAACTACTTTCAAAACACCGTACAAAACGAAGTCATGAATTGCGTAGATAAACAGAATAATCCCTTCCCTATTTCTGAGTGAGAGGTTCAGGCACAGTGTATAAGGATGGAAATTTCCTTAAGGATGAATACAGCGCAGGTAGGAAAAGAAAGGGGTGGAAGAGGGTCCTGCTTTCCCTCCCTCTTCTTCCCAACTCACAGGACCCTATTTCCTGCTCCCCTCACTCTGAACTATTAACAAACATTTCCTCCAATCATTGATGAAAAGCTTCCAGAAACATGTCATCAGAGCTCTGCAGAGCTGATAAATGTGGGTTTTCTTGAGTGAAGACTGTGCGTGCGTGTGTGTGTGTGTGTGTGTGTGTGTGTGTGTGGTCCTGATGCTTGCAAAACATGTTTTGAACAGCAGCTGTGACTCTTTTTTTCCTATTTTTTTTTCTTTTTATTGAGGGGGAAGAATCGGTTTCTTGAACACCCAACCTTCATGCCTCAGCTAGGGATATAGGAAAGGATCCCTGAGGACCTAGGGAGAGGTTGAAGTCGCACTTTCTTTGAGCAGTAAAGGAGGTGAGCAAGCTTTCTTTGGTTTTGTTTTCCCCCCCTCTCCCCCTCCCCCAGCCGCCACCTCCCAGGTGCTTTGTTTGGTGGGCTTGGTTTTCTGTTTGTTTGAACTGGTGCCCTACACTGGGGGAGCGGAAGGGTCCAGTTGGGTGTGGGTGGGGCCGGGCAAAGGGAACCTGGAGAGGGTCGCTGCGCGCAGGCTGTGTCTGGCCAGCAGGGGGCCCCTGAGCTCTTCTCCAAACTCGGTGGGCACAGCGGGGAGACCCGGGACTCGGGCAAGGGAAGGGATGTTTCAGAGAGTGGTGGGAGGATGGCGAGGACTAAAGACCACTCCAGCCAGGGCAATGTGCTCAGTGACTGGCCTGGGTTGCTTTTAGCCAAATCGCTTCCTGGAGGGGTGGGGCTCGGCACTAGGGTGCGCCTCTTGCCTTACCCCTACGGAGTCCTCAGACGCTGTTTTGCTCCAGCCTTCTCGGTCCCGGTTCATCTCGGGTTCAGATGGCCAGCCTTCATCGTTAGGACATTAGGAAGCCAGCAAAAGTCGCCTGCCAGAACCCTGAAGAAGTCAAGCGACCACGAGGTTCGGTGCAGGGATAGATGCCACCAGGCGTCCTGGTGTGGCCCATATCTCGCGCTTGCTGAGCAGCAAAGAGCAGATTACTCGGCCAGAAAGAGCTAGGGGCTGATCTTTTGATGTTCTGTATAAACCACACGTTCGTTTGGTGTTGCTTAACTTGGTATGAGATCTGGGGTGTGTTTTACTTCCCTTTCTTACTCTCCTGAGGAGTCACCTGTCCCAACAAGAGCTAATCAGCAGTGGTGGCTCAATCTACAGGTCATGTAGCATTCTCTAGCGCTGGGCCTACTGGGGAGAGCTAAACTTCCCACTGCCTTCTGGGCCCTCTCTTAAAACTGCGCTAAAAAACGAGCTTTTAATTGACCTAAAATCTGCATGAATTAACCATTTCCAATACTGTCTCCCCAAACACCTCACATCCACCCAGGTGCACAGGACCCCTCCCACTACCACTCATACCGCTAACACACCTCCCCCAACCCTCTTTCTCATTCCTCCGGGAAGAAACTGAGTTGAGTGAATGGGATGGGTTGGATGGCCTTTGGCGCCTGAAAATTTACGTGTTTAGTAACCCACCATTCCATCAGTAAGAACATCACACCACTGGCTTCTAGAACTCTCTTTTGTTCTTTTGGAAACAGAGCAGTGATAGTAAAACAGTATGGTTGTGTTTTTCAGAACACTTGCAAACAAGGTGCTTTGTCTGGTGAAGGGAGAACTAAACATTCCCCACCCTTATGGTCAGATGTCAGGTCAAGGGACACTGCCTCTCTTTTAGGGGCACTAATGACAAACTCTCTGGTTAAGCATATAAATCAAGGTATTTAAATTTTCAGACTTAATAGCCATGCACTTGTGAATAATGCAGTAATGCACGAAAATGGTATCATATATAGGACTTACAGCTTGAAAGGGAAATGAGTTTTCATTTCTTTAAAGACAGCTAGAAATGTCAGCTACAGGCAACTAGTTGTTCTGGTATTCCTACAATAAATAACCCAACAGCCTAGCCAAGGCCCCTCTTTAACATGGAGTGGAGTTTGTGAATTTTAGAGATAAAGAATATTATGTGCAGATCAGTGTTCTTTCGAAATGTCCAACATACTTTAAAGATGAAATTTAAGAAAAGAAAGTCGTCAAGCTTTTTTTGTTGTTTGTTTTGCTTTTAGTGTGATTGAAGATGGGAGCATTATGAATAGTTCCTATCCTCCATGACATTCTAGAATATCTTGAGGGCAAAATACCCTAAGATGCTCTGAGTCTTGTCACAAAGTCTTCTGTAAGCATTTTCGAGTACTTTTAAGATGGCAAAGCAATTTGTTTTTAACTACTTCCATACAATGTGGAAAATTATGCCTCCAAAATTTGGCTGAGAAAAATGCTTAGTGATAATTTGTCATTAGAATATATGACATGTTACATAAGATAGACATTCTATTTCTCAATGAGATCTTGAGTTTAAATAGTAACTCAATGGGAATTTATTGACTCCCAAAATAAGAATTTTCCTATAAGCCTTCTGAATTATCCCCATAAACCTGCTTTACTTCAGGAGACTAAAGACACAGTGGGGTAATTTGAGGTCTATTTTGTTAATTCCAGATATATTTCCTCTTCAGAAGGTGCTTCATTTGTACGACTTAATTTTGAGAATGGGTGATGATATAGGAGAAGTATGAAAGCTGAAATAATATTTCATCTTATAACCAAGAAGAAAAAGAAAACAGTGTCATTGTCTCCATTCTGTGAACAGAGGGGAAAACCTTAAGGGCTTGATCTGAGTGTATTCCACAGAGTCTACCAAGAGCACAATCAGGTGAAGTAGCAAATTGTCCAGGACTACAAATTTATTACAAAAAAAAAAAACTATTTTAAATTTCTCATTTTTTTGAGTTGTGCTGGTTCGTGTGGTAAAAGAATAAATAAGGAATTGTGACTAGTGTTTTTTTTTTTAACCATGATTTTACCATGTCCTGAGGAAAAAAAACGTAGATTGTTTGCTCTCCCTCCCCCAGCTGAGTTCTCAGAAGAAAACTTAGAATCTGTGTGTTCTTTAATGTTCATTTGTGAATGTGCTAGCTATTTCTAAATCAACACAAACCAAAGGTAAATATTTTAAACTCTGCTTTCTTATTAGTTGAGGCTGAAATATCATGACCATAAATTTTCTGAGGACCTGGTCAAAATCTGCCTGCACTTTCAACCTGACCTGCAGGGGGCAATAGCTTGACGTGAATGACAACAAAGGCTGCTAAGCTATTAGGCTTGAATTTCTGGCTATGACCCTGGAATGTTGTGTAGGTTGGAAAGAGTGCTTAATTAATGTATATTGAAACAAAAGATCAGGTAAATTGTTTGATTTGTCTTCAAGCTATATTTTTAGACTAATCTAATTCAGCTTTTTTTCTTAAAGAGATTATCCGAGTTTTTAGGAGACACATTCAGCTATCTCAAGAATTATCCTAAATATGAATTGTTTACTAAAGAATTGATGTAATCCTCTTTTATTTAAAAAAAAAGAGTCAGAATGAAGTGAATATGATTATTGATGCTCAAATGGATGTGAAACATAAGAGAAATGTAGCATATTTAGAATAGATAATAAAATAATGTTTCATACACATAAAATATACCCGAAAATTGCAAATAGATGAGAGAAAGTCACCCACTGTTTAAAGTATGCTTTCTCTCTATATATAAAACATTGATTTTGAACACTGGTATGTATTTAAATATCACAATTGACAGGATATAATATCTTCCATTGCCCTATATTTTTCTGTTACAAATAGAATAGAATGTGGTGGTTATTAGTACTCTACACTCTTTTCCTCTCCCTGATATCTCCACCCTTTCCCCACTTCCCTTATCTCTCCCATTAAATGTTTAGCGTAGACCGGAGACACACCAAAAGGTATTTGGGTGGAAAGGGTGATTGTAGAATTGAATTTAAAACAAAACAAAACAAACAGACAGACAGAAAAACTCTCCCCAGCTCCTCCTTTAAATCACACGTAATGTTTATGAAATCAATTTTAAATTATACAAAATGTTTACCTTAAAGGCATCCTGATTTCAGTAAGTCAAAAAGGGGACCCTGGCTCTAAACAAGCCTGAGCCAATACTAGTGGTATTTACTAGGTTGTTTCTATATGCAGCACGTGCTATTCAAGTAATTTGATTGCAGGAAAGAAAAAAAAATAGATTTTTTAAAAAGAACTGCTATGTAAGAGTGTTCCTTTTCTTTTATATGACAGAGTTTGATCTTGATTTATTTATTTATTTATTTATTTATTTTTTAAAAAGCCTTTAAAAGCATCCCTTTCTTCCCACTACGTTAAAGATGTGGTATTTATATTTGCTTTTCTTTTAGGAAATGATATAGGGGTTGCTTACATGGGGAAAGAAAATTTTATTCTCCAACACCCCCTCCCATTCTACTCAACCGTTTTAGTCGACATATGTTTGTTATCAGAGAGAGGTGCTGTGAACACACAGCCATTTTCTTAGCAGCTTTTTGACTGTATGTTACCATAGTCCCACAAGGCATTGGTCCTTTCCCATTGGGAAGTCATGAATAAGAGACTATGAAGCTCACACGTCAGATCTTCCTCAATTAATCCACCATTAGCATGTTCGGGGTCCACTACTGGATGGTTAACAGCGGCTTTTGTAACTGTACGCCGACCATACCCAATTATGCTTTGCTAAAAATGAACTCTTTGCAGACCAACCTTCTCGGGCTGTCAGTGTTTTCCGTTTTCCTATTTTAACGTTTGTGTATAGTGGCAGGCGACAGATGGTGTAGATCAGATCGATTTGATTGCATTAGATGATTTTTTCCCCCTTCCCCACGCCTTTCTGGAAGCTCGCATCAGCTGAAGGCTCTCGCCTGGGACTCCTCCGAAGCATGAGCAAGCCGCCACCACGCGAAAGGCACTGGGGCACAGCCAGCGCGAGACGAGGAGGTCTCTTCCCAGGGCTTGTTAACACTGTAACCCGGCGCTCAGAGAGCAGCGTCTCCCACTGCCCAAGCCTGCCTAGCCGCCCATCGGATGACTCCTGGATTCTGCACACAGTTGGAGTTCCGCCGGCAACCTGGATTTAGAGGGTGAGCACTTCCTTCTAGACGGATTTGTGACAGTTACTTTGCTATACCTGCGATACCGCAGACAAATCTCAGCAAACGCAAAGGATGTGGGATGTGTGGGAGAGGGCGACTATGTTTACATCGGTAAATGGGTTTCTTTTTGTCTGAGATCGAGAGTGTTATTCGGTGACGATGTGTATAGTGTTTTGGCATTGATTGTAGGAGTCCACTACCACCCTCCTCCCGATTTTTCCCTCTCCTTAGTGTTTCCCCCTTTCTACTTGAGAGGAAAGGAGAGAGAGAGAGAAGGAGGGAGGAGGGAGAGAGGGAGGGAGGGGGGAGAGGGAGAGGAGAGGAGAGAGAGAGAGAGAGAGAGAGAGAGAGAGAGAGAGAGAGAGAGAATTTCTGCCTTAGCTTAATTGCCTTATTTCCTAAACCGATTGTTTTGTAGCTTTTTTTATGTATTTTTGGTTTTTAATTACCAAGCGTTTAGCTGGGATGGGTGCTGGAGAATGGGGAACAGGGTGGGGAAGTACACGGAAAGGGAACACTGAGATAGTCGCAGTGGCCTTCAGAGATCAAAAGGTGCCAAAAGCACCCCTTGTCCCTTGCCCGAAAAACACACCTCCAATTACTGGGGCGAGAGAGAATTGTAGATTCTAATAAACATGGCTTGCAGGAGTCGACGAACAAAGGTACTTAATGCGGACCTAAGCCTCCGCTGCTATTGCTCCGATAGCGGTACCTAAATATTCAAAAGGAAAGTGTAAGTTGATCAACAAATGCCCTGGTAGTATTGGGCTTTTTCCCTTTTCCGTTTTTGTGTGGAGGGTGGAGGGGGGTGGGGAGGGTAGATGGGTGGGGGAAATCCGACAGCTTAAGGAGGTTTGAATTGAATATGCACCCAGCGGCAGTGGTCTCGTAGGAAATGGTGTTCTCGTAAGTCAGGCTGCCCCGCTGAAGCACCAGAGCTGTGGTTAGAGCTCGGAGCGTCAGTTTTGTTGGAAGTGCTGCGGGCTGTCTGCCTGGGCTGAGCTGTCCACTGGTCCAGGTGCTGAAGTGTGGAGCATTTGGTACGTAGGGAAAGGGCTGTCTCTGGTGCCTGGCTAGGAAGAAAACCTATCGACTGCGTTGTTCTAGGTTTTCTTTTCTTTTCTCTTCTTCTTTTTTAAAGCATGCAAGTCTGTGAGTCTCTGTGTATGTCCGTGTGTCTGACGTCCGTGTATGTGTTCGTGTCCGTGTAAGTGTGTGTGTGTGTGTTTGTGTTTGTGTGATTTTCCCGGAATTATGATAAACTAAGGGAAAGTACTTGGAAAGCACTGAAAAGCTGTGTGGGTATTCATGCCGTGATTCTACAGAATGAGGAGAACGTGTGCATGTGGGGTGTGTGTATGTGTGTGTGTGTGTGTGTGTGTGTGTGTGTGCCTTAACCATCCTTCTGAATTGAAAAAAAATCATTCCATTTAGTAAATCAAATCCTATTTGTACAATGTGTCTTGATTTCCTTTTAGGGGTAGTTGAGATTTTAAATAAAAGAGTTCAGGAGGAAATGCACACTTGGCTCATAGACTATTGCATTACTTTCCCTAAGGGCTTTTGTTTCTAGGAGTTCAGGCTAAAGGGAACCTGTCAGCTTTCTTGATTTTTTTTTCCTGGTTGTAGTACCAGGGAAAAGCTCCATTTTACATCTGTGTTGGGTAATGGCAGAAAATAGTATTTATTAATTGTTTCACTGGCTTGAGTCTTTTGGTTTATGGTGTAATCATGAGTTACCTAAAAAGATACCGCAAAATAGGCTAGTCAGTGAGAAGTACTATTTTTCTTTTGAGTTATTTCAGACAGAGATAAAACATAAAATTTAGAAATCATGTTGGTTTTTCTACTTGTAAGTAATGTGTTGGGAAAATGATGAGGTGTCTTGCCTGGAGAAGTATTATATCACAAATAATAATGAGAGCAGGCGCAACCTGAATGTCTTAAATTACAACCAGGTCAGCTAGATATGAGTTGAGGTGGTGGGAGAATGGTTACATAATTACTCCTTGATGAAGAGCTATTTGCACTTACATAATTTGAGAAATCATGTCTGTTGCCATCATTCCATATCCCTCCCCTACACACTCACATAGATGTACTTTCACGTATTAGAAAGTAAAGCAAGAGCCAAATTGAGAACTTTCTAATGGAGCTGCAGCATGTCTTGGGTGGTGGTGTTCCACTGGTCTGTTTTATTTAGTGAACAATAAACCCCCCATTTGTCAGAATATCCACTGCATGGTCTTAAGACAAAGCTGTCCAAGTAAAAGCCGTGTAGACCATCAAGGAACTGAGGATATTTCTCTGGATGTCAAAATTAGTCACTTTGAAAATGAGTTTTTTATTGAGTTCCTCCTCAAAATTACGTGCATGAGGACAGAGCTTCAAAGGGATTTCTGTAGAGGTGTTCTCAACACGGCACAGTGATGTATTGATAGTGAGTCCTGAAACGTGGGCTGAGGAATTAAACGCCCTGGCAGTCCTAAATGATGCTTAAACCCTAGGAGCTCTACCAGCTTGTCAACTTAGTGAGTTCAGATAGTATGGAAAATGGGTTTAATTATTTTGTGCCTTGAAGCTGTTACCTTCCCCTTTAAAGCCATTATGTTGTATATAGCTCTAAGGCCTTCAGAGGGGAGATGCCTATTTTTTCCGTGCTCTATAAGCATTTTATTTTAAGTAGTAAATTGAATGAGTGTTTATTTTATGTGCTCTTAAGCTTGAGACCATGCATTTCCAAAACACACTGTTGAAAATTTCGCCCATGCATGATCTTATCTTGATCTGAGGCTCACTTCTTCCTAAAGCCGTCCAGGCAAACACATTTGTAATGTTTGTGTGCTTAACTATGCATGTCTTCTACAGGGTTCGCTAGCTGCCATGACACTCAATCAAAGCACCTAGAGTGGGCAGCCCGTGACCAGAGTGGGCAGGAAGCAGAGCAAGTACTAAGGAGAGCGCCAGGCGATCACCAGGTAAACTGGATGTTACTTATCACTCCCCAAAGAGCACTGGCACCTAGTCCCAGCTCCGTGGAAAGAAAGCACTTGTCTCTTGTGTGTTAAGTGGCTGGTTCTGTGATTTGTCTTTCAGAATTGGAAATAGAACAGCCATTTGGAGGATCTGGGCAGGAAGCAGCAGAGCACAGCTTTGGAGCCTTCTTTAGGGAAATCGAGTTATGGATTTATGGTCCCGGTCAAGCTCAGCCCAACCCCAGCCAGGGGCGGGCTCGGCAGCAAGAGTTCTTTCTGGTGGTGGCGGCGGCAGCAGCGACAGCGGTAGCAGCGGCAGAGGCAGCGGCAGCTTGGCCCTCTGACTCTCTTCGGTGACGGGTATTCTTGGGTGGATAATACGGATTACGTTGTTATTGCTTAAGAATACGCGTAGTCGAGGAGAGTACCAGCGGCAGGCGGGCAGCAGCCGCCCCTCCCAGCCCACCAGCTGGCCACTAAAAGCTCCCGGTTGCCAAGGTAGCACTTCTATGTTTTCTTTTCCTCGGGTGGTTTCGTTCTGGGTCTTCCCAACACCTCTGCTGACCCACACTGCTTTTTAGAAGGGAGAAAAAAAATGGGTGCGCGCCGGGGAGGGGGCGGGGGGGGGCAGGAGGAGGAGAGGGGAGGGGCGGAGAGAAGAAGAGGGTCTCTGAAACCCGGCTTGTGGGCTGCGGGG
>NC_022022.1:15592155-15600628 GCF_000317375.1 Microtus ochrogaster
TCTCTCTCTCTCTCTCTCTCTCTCTCTCTCTCTCTCTCTCTCTCTGGAATGTGACTGGAGGGCAAGGGGACAAGGAGCGGATCTGAAAGATTCTCTAAAGTTGCAAAGGATTGGAAGGCCTGGAGTACGGTTTAGTAACGCCTCTGAGCGATGAGCTAGAACAGGGAAGAGGGTCGCCTGGGGCATGCCTTGGCAGAAAGGGCGTGTCCGTGGGCGAAGGTGCCCTGGGCAAGCTTGTCCAAGCTCGTGACTTCGCGAATTCCCGGCCTGGGGCGGAGCCGGAGCCCCACCCGCAGCCGGTCGACCAGTTCAGCGGCAGACTTGGCAACCCAGCTAGAGGAGGGGCGGGGGACAGGGGACTGGGTCCCCATGGAACTTTCAGATTACAAGTGTTGTGGGTTTCTCAGGAACCCTTATTTTCTTTTCGGATTCTCCGTGAAGAGGTGGAGAAGCAGGCTGGTAATCGGATTGGTTGCACTGTGGTACGGAGCTGGAACCTTCCTGAAAGAGGTTGGGGCAAGCGGTGACTGTTCAGGTGTCCAGTTTCTTTGGGACACTTCTCCAGGGCTGCCTTCCCTACCTCTGCCTTTGGGATGAGTCTCAAACATCCACAAAAATCAAGGCATGTTTCTAGTATCAGGTCTGCCAGAGAGGGATGGGAGGAAGAGAAAACCCTCCAATCTTCTTGCATTTTTTTTTTTTTGGTCTGTTTCTAACGTTGATGGACCATAAAGCAATGTGGATGCATCCCCTCCTAGCGAAAAGAAAGCAAAGGCTGGCGCGACCCTTCCAGCAAGCCCCGGAACTCCTGGGGCAAGCGGACCTAGCAGGAGTTTAAGATGTTCCTTGGAGCCCCGGAAGATAAGGTCCACCGTGGTGGAAAGCGCTGGCAGAGGCTCACAGAGCTTAGCTCTAGCTGACAGCGAACCTTTTAACTATGCAACTCGCTTTTATTACTCTTGGGAAGCTGCAAGGGTTCTTTGGGTGGTGGCGCGTCAAATATGGGAGGAGAAATACTGAAGAGAAAAGTCATCCAGGTGCCCAGAAGGTTCCATCAGGCGCGGTTAGACTTAAGACCAGTTTTCCTCCCTTGTGTGTAGCGGTTGATCTTGTTTGAGGAACTGGCTGCGAAGAAGACTGAATTCCTGAGAAGTCGAAGTTGCTGGAGAACAGAAAGCAGCTCTTCCCCCGTGGCGTGCCTGGACCCACTCTAGACTCAGTTGTGTCCAGTCACCTTCTCCCACTGGAGTATATGCCATTCCCGGTGCAAGACTTGCATTCTCTCTACTGGGTCCTTGCCCACAAGAGCAAACTGAACCCTAGGGAGACGGCAAAGCGAGGTTCCTTGCGGAAATAGCCTTCCCCCATAAGGTCTCCCCCTTTCTTCCAGCAATAGATCAGTAATGAAGGGTTCTCCACACCCCTTCTCTCTCTTTCTCTCTTCCTACCCTACTGTCTGGTCCCAGGCTGAGACCCAGGCTGTCTAGACCCCTAACTCTTGTTCTTTAGCTATGCTGATGAGAGGGGAAACTGGTGGGGTCCTGTTCAGACTCCTGGGAATGAGCCGGTTTTCAGAATAAGAGGAAGCAAGCAGACAGACGCTGTCTCTGCCTGCAACATTCTGTCACTACCAAGAAAAATATGTAACCGAGGTTCTTTCTTTCATTGTTCCAAGAATTAACCTTCTTTCTCCAGTTGGTGATTAGGGGCTTTAAATTTCGTGCTTGTTATGTATCTAACAATACTCAGTATGTGTATGTGTGCCGTTGTTTCCCTGGAAATTAGGAAAGTAGAGAGGAGTGGTGTAGGCTAGTTGTTAGGTTATGCCTGGAAAGTTGTACTCATGGTGGTTGATTAGCTAAGTTTGGAAGGTTTAAGGACAGGCAGAGCTGAGGGCCTGGTATTGGAAGGAGAGAGAGAAAATGTCATATCTCATCACTTGTTGTGGGAATAAGCAAAGTCTTTTTGGAAAATAAGCTATTTCACTCAGTTCTTTGGCACTGGCACTTCAGCTCATGATTGAAATTGCTTCATAAATGAATAATAAGTTTTAGAGGGGGATAATGGGAAGGGAAAAGGAAAGGAGGCCTCTGCCCATGCTATGACAAACTGTTTGATTTTCTCCTGATTGAGTGGTTTCAATTTTTAATCCAGTTACTTTCTTCCTCTTGAAGAATTATTTACTTATAAAAGTTTCCATTAGGTGTCAGTCTGACTGAACTGGTTCCTGATAAACGATTTTTTAAGGGTGGGGGAGGGACATTTCCTTAGTCCGGATATTTAACAAAAAGGGGCAAATCAACCCAAACCTTATTAATTTAACATGGCTGTGATTTATGGCTTTTTATTACAAGACAGCCTATTGTTTGTTTGTTTTTACCAGAAAATATGATTTTTAAAAATTACATCACAACCACCCAGTTGCTGCTTGTATACTCTCAGTATTCCTAGCAGACTGTAAAGAAGCAAAAAGTGCTTGTTGGTGGTTTTCATGTTAGAATCCAGCGGTACGGAGGAGCCATAATCATTTTTCCATTAAGGTCCATGTGCAAGAAGAGCAGGCATCATCTTTACAAGATTGGTTTTGCCTTAAGAAACGAAGAGAACTTCCATTACCTTAAGTGGATGTAGTAGGTACAGCTTAGACTCTTTTCTGGATAACGTCACTTTTGGTACAGTGAAGGGAGGAGGTGGGGGGAAAAACTTGTAAACGTTGCTTTTGATCATAATATTTTTTATTTACACAAGATTGCTTAAATACTCAAAATTTACAACCTTCATTTATGGTATCTTGAGGCTCGTTGTAGAACACACCATCTGAGTGTGTCTTGTATCTGTGAACATCCAATTTACACTGCAATACATAATATCCATGAATAGGTGTAAGAAAGGTCATCTTGGTTAATGGTTTGCTACTGAATCTCAGGTAAGGAGTCTGATGGAAACTGGGTTTTACAAAGAACTTGTTTTTGAAATATGTTCTGATGTTGCTGCTTATACAGAAGTTCAGGGAAGAGAAATTCAGGACTAAAGATGCACAGATGTTTATGATGACTCCTATATGAATAAACCAAAAAGAAAAAAAAAGTATTGGACTAGTGACTTTCACAAGATGTGCTTTTCAAAAACTAGGCATATTCCAGAACCAAGATATTTTCTGAAGCCATTGTTAACCCTAGAAGGAATGACACAATTCTTGGTATCACACCAGTGTGAATCTGGAACCTAAAGAGAGCTCCCAGTGACAGTCTGGGCAAAGGAAAGTACTGAGGAAGTAGCATGGGAGGGGTGGAAAATTCCATCAATTGCATTATAACTTTTTGCATTATTTTTTCACTTTAGTGATGATAAATGTTCAATAGAAAATTATTGTAATAGGGAGAATGGGAAATATTCTTGTACTTTGTGTAGAACAAGTATCTTGTTCTTTGTGGAGACTGAGCCATAGAAGAGGTAACAGGAAGTGAGGATCCCCATTATTCACTATCTTCATGAGCCTGGACAGCTGTGGTTACACTTGCATCACAGAAATGATGAGATGCTGCTCTTGGAAGGTTAGCTAGTCAAACATTCTACGAAGTCAATTTATTTTGGAAAAAAATTTTCACTAAAAAATTGTTAATTGTGAATGACATCAGAATATGTAAAGACGTTATTTATTGTAGAGACCTATACCGTTATGAATATAAATGATACATATATTTTTATAGTACTCTTTCTCTCTCTCTCTCTCTCTCTCTCTCTCTCTCTCTCTCTCTCTCTCTCTCTGTGTGTGTGTGTGTGTGTGTGTGTGTGTGTGAAAACATTTGAGGAATTTTCCCATGGCACCTCTATGTTGAATCCTTACATAGAAACCTTGAATTTTACTCTTCATAACATTTTGCATGAATGCATAAAATAAATCTTTCAACTGAAGAAGCACGTAAATGTATAAGACAAAAAGAAACATTGAAAGACTTTGCATTTACCTGAAAGGTGCTTTGCATCTATTAATTAGTTGATTATTGAATGCAGAGTAACAGCAGAAGAAACACACTGTTATAGTCGTATTGTTATCTAGATGCCAAATTTGTGACTAGTTAAATAGTGTTAATATAAATCCTATTATATCTTGATTTAATTCTGATGCAAGTTAAGTAAGAGAATTTGATCTTCAAAGCCAATAAAAGTATAACAATAATTGTATGAGTGTAATGAAAATATCCTTTCAAGATACCGTAATAAACCACAGTATCTCAAAATACATTGCTAAGATAGCTCAAATCAAAAGTTTTCCAAATCTAAAATTCCACCATTCCATTAATTCATTATTCAATTTTAAGAATGTAAAACAAGGCTTGTTACATTTGTTTAGACTAGTTAAAATTGGTCCTAAATATCATTCATTTAAACTTTGATCTAAAAGGACAAAATCAGAATCTATTTCCTAATACTATAATCTTAATTCATGTGTCATGTACATCACTGAACATTTCAAAAAGGCAACAAAGTATACGCTGAAGGCAAAAGCTACATAATTTGAAAGTAGTATGTTTACAATTTATTGAAGTGTATATCTTAAAAAAACCTTTCTAAAGAATTACCTTTTCATGGTCTTATGTAATTAGAAAAATAATTTCTTCAATTCTGTTTTTGTCATTTTTACCCTGCATATTAATGAGAAATACTGGTGTACTTTTTTCTATTGAACATGTATGATCAATTAGCTCCAACAAGTCACAAATTAACCAAGATATTGATTAATTTATTAATGTTTTATCAGAAAGTGACATTAGATAAAAAACTTTTCATTTGCAATTGGAATATCTAGAATAATATTTTAAATTATGTGGATAGTTTTACCTATAACTGTGAATTCAAGTTCTAAATAATTCTGAACTGAGTTTGATGTGCAGTTCGTTTCCATAGCTGTTATTTAAACAGGCTTTGGTGGTGTTTATAAAAGCAAGGTATGGAAAATCTTCATACTTATGTTTTTTCAATTTTTATCACATTTAAGGGGAAAGTATGGCCTATAATGGAAAGGAATTCAGAATCAAAGCTAGAAAATTCACCTCTGGACACAGGCTCTACAATGAACAAGGATCTGTTCACATGGCTTCTTGGTTTCTTCAGTAAGAGGGCCTGTGCTTACACTAGGCCAAGGCCCTCCCTATGTCTAAGGTTTCCAGTTCCATTACAGAAAGCTAAGGCCAGCCTTTCAAACGTTTTGTCTAAATCTTCCTCTTTCCTTCACATATAGACAAAGTGCAAATGGATCCTAGAACAAAAATTCTGATCCTCAAGATTTTTACTTACTTCTTAACACATGAAGAGGGTGGAAAATTTGCAAAACCTTTTTGCCCTTCCCTTGTTATATGTTTTTGTTAGAAAAAAAGTCATAAAAGATTTTAAAGTTCATTTTAGTATGTTTCCTTGGAAGTTCATTTATCTGTATGTTCATATGATAAGCTAGAAGCTCCCTAAACAGTAACAGTCTCAAGGGTGCATGTGCCTGATGAGAACAAATGTTCAATGTCACATATATCCCAAAGTGTACACAAACACACACACACACACACACACACACACACACACACGATAATCACTCAGCATTTTAAAATGTTTATACTCTGTGAGTTTATGCTAGTAAGCTCAATTATGATATTTTAAAAATTGAGCACAAACATTTATCCCATTATTTCTTTAATAGGATCAGTATTTGTCTAGAAGATTTGATCCCAATGTTAAAGAGCAAACTTTTGTAGTAACTAATACACCACATGACACTTAGTAGGTACTCAAAAGCGTATATTCATCTAAAGAGAGCAGTTGATGTTTTGAGGACATAAGGACATGTTGATATCAATGTCATATGTTTCCCTCAATGGGTAACCTTTTAAAAGTAATTATTGTATAAAATTTAGTTGTGGAATGGAATATATTTAAATTTTATGTACTCTTAACATAAACTGTAATTCTCAAACTTACTTACTAACAATATAAGCAAAAATATTCATTTTTCTGTGTGTCATATATAACCCTCAAGTAACTGAAAATCTATAAGAACATTTTATTCAAATGTATTATTTGACAAATTCCAAACAACCCTTTCATCTACTATAATGGGAAACCATTTCACATGCCTATCACCTAATGTGTTTTATTTAAAAGTAAGCCTGTAACCACTTGTAAAAGTCATGAATTTTAACTGTTAATCAATAGAGATATATTTCACTACTATAATAATTACAATGATGGGCAAATTTTCATAGCTTAAGGTCTGTACCATAGTTACAATGTTTTGTAACATTTATGAGCAAAGCAGACTAAAACATCATTTCTTTTGAAATGTGTGGTTTTTCTGAGTGTTCCCAAGCATAGTAACTCTAGGTTAACTGGTGATCTTAAAGAATATACCCATTCTCTAAACTTGAAGATGCCATGCTTTGTCAGCTATTGCTTTATTCCTATCATTTACAAACTATTCATATGTAGGTCCGTATCATAACGCATGCCCATTTAAAACTTTGAGGATACATTTAATAAAAAAATTGCATGAAACTTTCAGTAGCAACTAACTTCAATTAGCTGCCTAGGAATAGAAACACAAGGTTTTGAAACCGTTTATTTGTGCTGGTATTAGAATGCATCCTGGTCCCCTGTTGTTGGATGTAGTCATCCAAAGGCCATCCGTGGAACTATGTGATGGACAGGTGACAAGAGAAACAAAATATGAAAACTTCTTACCACAAGCTGAATTTTGTTATCTTTGGATGCTCTATTTGTTAAAAAAACAAAACAAAACAAAGTGTCCAATGTTACACTCTTAAGACTGTTTCAGATTTAGGTTTGGAAATGTAAGTCGATAACAATTAAATTTGACAAGGGTTGAGGGATACTGATCGTGGTAACCATATTGAGGAAGTGGACTACATAGAAAAATATGCAACTTAGGGTGACATTATTTAGCAAGACAATAATGAATTCTTGCAGGATCTTTTATGAATAGGCCTAAAGACTGGCACCTACACTTTGGAGAAAACATCTGTTTCAGGAACCTTTAGAAAAGATGTTTCTCTTTATTCTTGTGCAGTGTTTCTTTTCCAGCTGGGATGGACAGCTGTCAATATTGAGTTTATGTCATTTATTGGTGTGAAATGAATTACTTCATAATGTGAGCTTAAATTATATTTCCAAGTTCTTATATTTTTATTTAAGCTGAAATTTACATTGTGGTGTATAGAACTTCACATCAAGTAAAATATGAACAATCGCTGCATACCACTGGGCTTAACTTGCACGTATAAAATTCTTTCTGGCAGGATAATGTAATGTTTCCCAAATCAAAGGAAGCATTCTCACTTTGAAAAGACAGATATGGCTGAGGGGGCTTGGCATTCGAAGTCTTTTTATCTTAATTTTACTGTTAGAAAACATATATGGTATATTTGAATGACATTTTTGATACCAGACAAGCTACACAGATTTCTAAAACTGTATCAGCAATATTTCCTGATGTGATATGCAGGTACTTGTATTTTAAGAGTTTATCTTGTCTACTCAATGCAATTGCTTGAGCTTTAGGAAGATGTAAGATTGACTAAATTTGGTAAAAACACAGGTTGACACTCGTGTTTCTGTGCTGTAGCATTTATTTTCAAAGACAGAATGTGATCATAGTTTACTATTTTCTTCAGCTATAACTATTTCCCACTTTGTTATCCATACAGAATTCAAGATTTCATGAGTTTCAGATAGTGACAAAACAACGTCATGATTTAGTTGCTTTGATACTTTGCTCTGGTATGTAATCCAATTTCTATTTTTATTTATGAAGTTCTATACCCATAGCACCCGAAAAACATCACCAAGGCAGCCTAGAGAATATACTGAACCAATGTGTAGGTCCTCCTTGAAGGCCATGCTTCTAACACTAAAACCAAAACTTTGGTGTACTGTTTCTGTCCCCATTGCCCTTGTCATTGTCTGATATCAGTTTCTACTTTTTTCATATTAATTATATTTTTTGCCCAATTTCACACAGCTTAAGCATTTGAGGCTCACAGATCATCTCTACAGGTGTAAATTCACCAAATATTTGCAAGGTCTGTAGTGTGCTTTGCCTCAGGGTTTTCAAAATCTGGGAAAACTTTATAGGCCAGCTGAACAGAGTGGAGGTCCAAACATGAGTTCTTTTAATGGAATAATTTGATCTCTTATTCTAGTTGCAAATGTTTTAGTAAACCAAGAACATTTAACTACAATTAAGTAAATTTAATAAGGTTTGGAATGAAAATGCTGGTGAAAAGATTAGACTGGTAAATATTTCCCACATTGGGAGAATTTAAATAAGATAATGAACACTGACCTAATAATGATTGTATACAAAGAGTATAAATACAACCATGTGTCTCTGTGTGTGTATGTCAGTGTGTATGTGTATGTCAGTGTATGTTTATGTGTGTCAGTGTGTGTGTGTGTGTGTGTGTGT
>NC_022022.1:15600728-15626538 GCF_000317375.1 Microtus ochrogaster
TGTGTGTATGCCAGGGTGTGTGTGTGTGTGTGTATGCCAGGGTGTGTGTGTGTGTGTGTGTGTGTGTGTGTGTGTGTGTGTATGTTGAGACAGGGTTTTTCTGCTGTGGCTCAGACTGTCTTCAAATTCAAGATTCTCCTTTTATGTGCTGAGACTAGAGGCATGAACCACTCACCTAGCTTACAATCCACATTTTAATGTACAATATAAAATTATAATTACTCTTCTTATGTCAAATTTTGTAGGTATTCAAAGCTTTCTTTCTGAATAAAGGAAGACAGATTGGCTCTTGGAATAGATTGGAGTAAAAAAAAATTTCAATTTTACAAAGCTCTTGCTTACTTCTGCTGCGCTGTTTGTGACAGTTGCACGGGGCTCTGCCACAGGTAGGCATTTGCACACTACCTGGAAGTGATTAGCGTTTTGGTGGCTCTGAGGGCGAATCATCAGCGTGTGGTCACCAAACATACGAAGCAAAGATGTATCTATGGAAGACTGTTGTTTCTGATACGGTAGCATCTCACAAGTGGATATTAACTAAGAAAATACAAGGAATAACTAAGTATTTTGTTTGCCAGGACAAAAGGCTGTTCTCCTTTTGGCCACGCCATTTGCAGAAAAACACTATCTTTTGTTAAGTATAAATGATAACTGCAAATAATTATACACATTAAACTCTTGATTTTAGAACAAATCAAAGTGAAAAATAGGAAATGCAGATTGAAAAAAAAAGGAAAGACGGCAAGAATGAAGCAAAGATTAGTATTTTCTTTCTATCTATATCGATGCTGGGTTTTAAGGTAACACAGTGGCCACATGGACCGAGACAAACCACACTTAAAACAATCATCGTTTCTGTCCAGAGAAAGATGTTTTAGGGTTTCACATAAATCTGCTCAAAAGTAGAATACTTGAAAACACGGAGAGAATAGCCGTCAATCCTCAAACCAGCTAATGAAGGTGCCTCTGAGCAGCATACAGTTTTAAGTTAACAGTAATTAATACAGCCAGCTTGGAACCTCGGGAAGCTAAAGCCAGCGAGTGCTTTTCGGTTCACTTGAGAGGATACAGTTTGATTGCTGGCGCCAGTAAACAGGTTGGGAATTGTCAGCATTGTAATTAGCAGCAAGTTCCTGGATTCTCAGCCTGCCAGACTAGTGGGCTGGTGCCTAGAGCAGTTGCCCCATGGGGGAGAGGGAAAAACAAAGGAGGAGAATCCGGGCAACCTTGTCACGCTCTGCCAGCATATGCCACTGGACCAATGTTTTTCTTGGCAAAGATCTATTTTAAGACACCTAACAGTGATTTCCGCAAAAATATGAAACTCACCATAGCAACCAAAATGGCAAAGCGTCTCTAGGAACGTTCTCTTGATTGGATATTAGGTCAAACTGCGTTCAGAGCTATATTGCTTTACGTGCAGTATCCTCTGGGCTGTGGGCACCATGGCTGTTAACAGTCTGATTAAAAGGGTTAAAATCTGTTTTGGCAGCAATCCTGAACTCGCCTGCCTAAAAGCCATCAAAGACTAAGGTTATGCAAACCTTATTAACCCTTGATGCAGTACAAATAAAAAGGAAATGTCAACTTTAATTCCACCGAGAATCCAATCTTCAGTACTTAAATGATAATTTATGTGTCATATTCTTAATTCAGTGCCACGTGATCATTGTGGAGAAGGGTGATCACACTTCAAATGTGAGCAGCATTTAGGCTGTTTCTAAGACGAAAAGTACATTCATAAAGTTTATATACAATATTATGGCGAGGGCTTTGAAACAGGGAAAGAAAGGAGGGATGATACTATTTCATAATTTCAAAAAATTTTCAAAAGTCAAAAATGAAAAGATTTAAAAAACAAAAAAAAATCCTTAGTTAAGAAAAATAGTTAATATGCAATTTTTTTTAGCTCAAGTGAACAATTTGAGCCGGTTTTGAAACATTCATGATCTCCTGTTTGTTCTGTGTGCATGTGCTCATGCGTGCAAGTGTGTACGTGTGAAATTTTACCATTTTTATGACAGTAAATCATATGTACCTCTGACCAGTCCCAGCACAAGTCCATGCCTACCTTGAGGAAACTACAGTAAAAATTACATTTACTGTGTAAATTAATTTTACCTTTCCATCCACAAAACACTCAAGGTTGGTTAGGAGTGCCAAAAATTCACATATGAATCCCTCCACATACACAAAGAAATGTTTGAGGGCTGGGGTGATAGCGCAGTCGCAGTCAGTGAAGTGCTTGTTTCATCCTGGAGGTGCTGGTAGGAGTAGAGAAATCTTATCAACCCAGTTCTGGGAAGACAGAAATAGGCAGTGGATTTCTGGCCCATCAGTCTTGTCGATTTGATGAGTTCTAGGTCAACAAGGGACACTGTCTCATACAGCAAGGTCAACGATACCTGTGGAATGACCCGGAACGCTGACAACTGGCCTCCACTTGCGTAGACACTTGCACACATGCAAGTGTGCGCACACAAGAGCGAGCAAGCACACACACAAACACACACACACACACTCACACACACCAAATGCTCAGAGGCCTATTCAGGATATTCTCGCTGTCACTCTGACTTCATTAAAATATGCGAAGGAATCTTTATAGAGATAAACAAGATGGAGGGAGACAAGCAAAATAGAATTATTCTCTACTGTAAAATAGAAAAAAAAAGGTTTCTAAATGGATCAATGTGCTATATTAAGCAATTGCTATGTGGTAATTTCTCCAGGTGGATTATAAAAACTGCATGCACACACACGCACACACGCACACACACACACACACACACACACACACACACACACACACACACACACAAATGACTGGGTAGATCTGGCACCCAGGTGTCTGGCATAGCATTTAGCAGACTCCTTTGTGGGCAGAAGGATTACTCATATTTGTTGGAAAGAGTACAGTTCCCTAATCCTTCTCCCCAGCAGAATTCACATAGGAGGGAACGAGCAACGCGATTCTTATCCACTCTCCTCGACACTCTGAGGAATGCCTCCCAATTATTTATTATTTTCAGTGGAATTTAGATGCCTACAGGTGGTCCCATAATGTGCCTCCAGGCATACAACCTGCTGTAAATTCTTAAGTTACATTAACTCAGCAGTATGTTGTCTCGTTACAGCAGTTCAGTCTGTGTAGGAGAAGGAGAGAGAAAAGAGAACAGAAAGGCAGTGTCTCCTGTTTCTGTGTTGCCTTCTGTCTTTCTGATTAAGAAGAGCTTCAAAGCAGGACCACTTGGATGCCCTGGTAGTCAAAGCCTGCCTAGATGGTCAGACAGGTGGCCGCAGTCACTAGACTCTCATTTGGGTCTTATAGGTGGTGTGTTGGCTTACTGCGTCAATATTTTTAAATATGAACAGCAAAATTCTCTTTTTGTGTTTCTTACCTTTTGTGTCTGAAATCAAGAAGCTCTAAGAGATTTCTGTTACGATAGTGAGCTGTCAGTAGGGCTTTGTTCATAATTGATCAGAAAAAAAAAACCACTTGTGCTTTAGACCTTTGAGTGGACGCAGCTATTGCAAACCCTGCCCTGCCTTTCATTTCGTTGTTGGATCTTCTCCCCTGGACATCCAGGTAACCACTGAGAAGTGAAAGTGCTCCAGAAAAATTTTGTCACAGGATTCCATACTTGTCCTTCCTTTTCAATGAAATTCCTATCAGTGAAAAAATATCGTTCATCACCCGTGTGTGTTTTAAGGTAATATTCTTAATTAAAGAGAATGAAAAAACAAGGAAAATGTCCAAGTGGATATGTGAGAAGAGATGAGAGTAATAACCTTAGGGCAGGATAGAGGCCTTCTTATACTTGAGAAGTCCATGTCCTAGCCTGGAAAACTCCTCCTTAGAGATCTAAACAGAACGAAATCCACCTGATCCCATTTCTAGTTTTATTGAACATATTAAACATATTACAAATAACAGATACGGCACCTATTTGAGAGAATGTCAGTCTGTCAGACATGATGGTGCTCATCTTTAATTCCAATACAAGTAGAGCAGACCCAGGAAGATCTCTGGGAGTTTGGCGCCAGACTGTTTAAACAGTGAATGTCAAGCAAGCCAAGACTACACATTGAGACCCTGTCTCAAAGAAAAATAATGTGTGCAAAGTTGTCTGCATCTTCTAAAACCATATAAGAAAACCCTTTTTCAGGCAGAAGCAGATTTGTACTGCAATAATAAAGGCACAGGTGATAGATACAGTTGGAGTATAGTAGATAGGATGCTAATGAAGTTTATCTGCCTTAATGCAAGCCACACTTGGCTTCTTCAACCTTCCCACTTTTCAGCAGCCCACTACCATGCTGAGATAAAGCAACTTGTGTATTCAAGAGTTAAAATGTCTTTCAGAATACATCAGTAAGTAACTGTCCTGCGTGTGCTCTTCAAGAGGCATGCATTTCAAACCCAGCAGCATTTATTAAGTACCTACTAGATTCCTGGCATTCTTTTAACTAGCAGGGTTATCATGGAATAATGAACAGGTTTTGCCCTTAAAGCATTCATGGCCTGTAAGACTTCTCAGAACGAAGCTGCTACAAGCTCTGTGGGGGGGGGGGGGGGCGGGTTTAAAAGAATGCAGAGCCACAGCCGCCGGTCAAGGAACTTACTATGCGCAGCTAATAGCAAATATTAAGTTGTATGGGGCGACTGTTGTAAGCCATTGCTGGGGTCGACTATTCACCAGCAGACACTTACACATCACAGATACAATGAAAACAAAGTTTTTCTAGAAACAGATTTGCCTTTTCTTCTTCCCTTTAGCAAACACAGTACCTTTCCGAACGGAAAGCAACACAACATCAAACAGGGCAAAGATAAAGCACATCACTTTTTTTATTACGTAAAGAGCCTTACTTTTCTATTAGCAAATTTGTTAAGATAACAGCCCTTAATAATTAAAAAATCACTTCTTCTATTGATTTTATTTTTAAATCACAATGAAAGTCTGATTATATGCAATGCTGATACAAATGATTTATTCTCTGTGTAGATTCTTACTATTAACTATGATAATCAAAACTTACTATTAATAATAAGAACTTACTATTAACTATGATAATAATACAACATTGTGACTTGCCCAACTAGGAAAAGGCCTCCATTTGGGAAGTAAATCACCATATTGCTTGCTGTATGTTGGAGATCATTCACACTGAAATTATATAACGCTCATTATCACCCATAGAGGACTTTCTAAAAGGAATATCTTTGGAGTTATGATAATATGTATTGAGTTAAATTTACCGAGATGTAAACTTTTGACATTTTCAATATTTTGGTAATAACAATAGTTGTCCTACATTTTGCTCCGGTGTTTCACTTCGTCTCATGCTAGGAGCTAGGATAATCAGCTTGACTTTGTATAAGGTACATGCTATTGAGTAAGAGCTTTTGTTTCTGAAAGAGAGGGGAGAGGGAGAAGGAGAGATGGAGGGATTGCGCTGTGGATGATTAAAAACGTCCTCACTTTTCCAGTCACCTAACACAATTCAAAAATCTTACTGTAAGAGAATAGCTGTGATAGAATTCTTTGAATGTTTACACAATGCTCAGCTAATATAGTACTATGAAGTAGTTTCCCCATATTTATATTAGAAATCTACTTAATAACAACATACTAAAAACGTACTTACAATGGTGAAAGAGATGTTATTGGTTAAGCAATTATATCAGGCCCTTATTACTGGAGTTCATTGAACTGATGTCCTATGATGTGTTCTTCAGACCAAGGCCACATTATTTAAGCTTTCGTGTAAATACTAGATTTGCAAAGCCTAGACCACTTAAATCCCAGCCAGGCGATGCTGGGAAGAGAGGCGAGAACAAAGTTCACTTAGTAGAGTCCTTGATTTGCATGGATGAGGTCCTGGGTTCAATCCCAGCACCACAAAGAAACAATTAATATTGCAGTGGCTGACTTGTTTCTTGCTTACAGATTTAACATAAAATTCAAAAGAAAAGCATAAATATTGATATCAATTGTAAGACTATAAGTAAGTCTTAGACTTCTTAAGTGTTGGCTTTTGTGTTTAATGGGAATAAGAAAGTTAAGCCACCTTAAAAGTAATGCAATGACTGCTTGGCAAATGTAGCTGGAATTTTTCTATCTAAACCTTATTTTTTTTTTTCCTGAAACAATCTTCCTGCATATGTCAGAGTACCAGCTGAGTCCCATGCAAGGCAGAAGGCCTGAATCTTTTACTGAAAACTTCCTCACTGAAAAGTGATAATTATGTTTCTTAGTTTAAGAAATAATCGAGTCATTACTGATATGTAATAATATAAAGCTAAATGGTCTGAGCAGAAAAGGACTACCCAAAGACTTATATAAAATTCTAAATAATAGCATACATAGATTCTCTAGTAAGGTGAGCATCCAAACTGCCTAGGATCCCACAAAGCCAGTACGTGTAGTAGGATCAAAAACCCATTGCCATTTACTAGACCTGGATGGAGGTGGGTGGTCCTTGGACTTCCCACAAGGTAGGGAACCCTGATCGCTCTTTGGGCTGACAAGGGAGGGAGACTTGATTGGTGGAGGGGGAGGGAAATGGGAGGTGGTGGCGGGGAAGAGACAGAAATCTTTAATAAATAAATAAATTAAAAAAAAAACATACATAGATTCTCGGTGCTCAACTTCAATATATTGATGATACAGTCTCCAAGAATGTATTCTCTCAAATGCTATTTTTTTTACACTTGTCATTGCTAGTGAACCAGATCTTCCCTTTAAAATAGATTCATTTTAAGGGACTAGAGAGATGGTTCAGAGGTTAAGAGCACTGACAGTTCTTCCAGAAGACCTGGGTTCAATTCCCAGCAACCACATGGCATATAACAACTGTCTGTAACCCCAGTTCTAGGGGGTGCAGCACCCATGGAAAGATATCAATGAGAACTAAAAATAATAATTAATTTTTAAAAATCTACTTTACACTAGAGGCTGTTCCTTGGCACAGTAGAGGTGAGCAGCAGTGTGCAGACAGCAGCAGAGTGAAGGGCCACAGAACTGGAACAATTCATCCACTCTCAGCTTTAGTAATGTGATTGACAAGAGCCAAGTCAGAAACCTAAGGTATTCTTGTGGACAGGAAAGAAAAGTCCATTATTTTGACAGCGGGGACTTAACAATTAATCCCTTCAGATTTACAAGAAAGGAAAATGAAACCATGTGAGGAGGCCTATCACATGATGGATTCTGCTTTTAAATTAAATAGATACTAATTTAACCAAAGGGAATATTAGCTATGTTAATATTAGTCTTAAATTATAATATTAGTCTTAACTATAAGGATAAATCAAATTCAGCAGGAAACAGCTTCTGTTTAGGTAGAGAAGATGCTTAAGATGCAGAAATACCAAAATCACCCTACTCTTGTCTCTGCAATTTTAGCGCATAGTTCAGTTTATCTTACATTGGGTTGGGAGTTCCCGAGTGATCACTTACCATTCTCTTAATAATGCTTCAAGTATATTTTTATGTGGAATGTTATTTGAAGAATTCTATAAGGGAGAAGTCAGATTGCAACCTTCATTAATATCACAAAGTATGCTGTGATCCTCTCAAGATGTATACAGATTCATTTTTTTTTTACCTACATCTTTTGGCATATGGTAGGCCTGTACTGCCTGTGACCCTTAATCATGGGTTTATATTTAATGTCCTGGAAACTGAAAGTCATTAAATATGTGATTAGCATCAACAATAAAATAGTAGCTTAAAATCTCTTTACTCATTTCTCAAGTGCTGTACACATTTGATCAAAGATTTCATTAGGTAGTGTTGACTTATGCTATATCGAAAGTCTTTCAATATATTTATAAACACAAATGAGTGCTAAGAGGGAATTTTAAGCAATTAAATTTATTAATATGTTGCTTTATCTCCATTAAAAGATTTAGTTTTTAATAGTTTCTGTTTTCAATTTTGTAAGTTTATGTAATAAAGAATTTAAGTATAATCTCTCTTTCAAAAATTATCATTTAAAAATATAGGATGGATGACAGTAGAAATTATTGTCAAGATTTTCACGCCTAGGGGGAAGCTGTTGTAATTAGAATTTTATATACATATATAATATAGAAAATTATAAAGTATATAATTATAATTTTATATACACATATAATTATAAAATATATATGGTAAATAGATATATAATTATATGGTAATTGCATATATTATATAAGACTAAAGCTTTAAATAATTTTAATTTTAAGATATTGGCTGGTGAAAGTTCACAGTCTTCCTGAATTGTTTTACCTTATTCTCCCTAAATTCACAAATAGTATTTAAATTGCATTTTTAAGAGGTTTATTTACTTTATTATCTTCTGTGAGTGAGTGTTTTGCTTGCATGTTTGTATGTGTACTTTGTGAGTTCATGGTGCCCACATAGGTCAGATCCCCTGCAACTGGAGTTACTGAAGGCTCTGAGCTGCCATGTGGGTGCTGGGAACCTAAACAGACCCTCAGAAAGAGCAACAAGTGCTCTAACCTCTGAGCTACCCCTGAGGGGCTAGATAGCTTTTTTTTTTTTTTTTTAAGGTGCAGATTTGAATTGTTTGGCTATGTAATGATGATAATTGAAAAGATTCCAAGGAAATAAAAGTGAAAGCACACTGTGTTCACTCATTATGCATGCCTATTAAGATAGGCATATAACAATAGGATAGTGTTATCATATCCTTTTTATTGACCGAAAGATGGTACTACATTTTTTATATATGGAAATGGAATCCCAAAATGGCGAGCTGCCATGATATCTGGGGTTTTTTTGGATCCAAATAAATTGTTACATAGGAAGCAATACTCTCTGATGCTAACTCAATGATTCATGAAGCTCTGAGGCTGACATTAAGGTGTAAATAATTACACCAAAGCTAATAAAACAGGGAAACTAATCAAAGAGCATTTCTAGTTACTAATTAAACCAATATTCCAATAACCCTCACCCTTTTCTATTACTCATGGTATTTGTAACACTTAAAAATCAATAAATACAATCCCACTCTTTCTTTTGAGACAGGGTCTTATATATTCCACTCCTGGCCTTGGGAACTCATTATGTAGCCAAGGACGGCCTTGCATTTCTGATCCTTTCACCCCCACCTCCTGAATGATGGAAGTACAAGTATGCATCAACAAGCTTGAATTGTGCAGTGCTGCAAATTGACCCGAGGGCTCCATGCATGCTAGGCAAGCACTCTATCAACTGAGATAACTGAGCTGCATCCCCACTCCTCCAAATGATCCTTGGAGAAATGAATGAGAAATGAAAAATGAATGAGAATTAAAGTCACAAATCAAAACTGGACTAGGTCAAACCACCACCATGCGATCATGTTTTCTATGTCAGAGGAAAATGGCCACTTAGAATACATCCGATCTTTACTGTGACTCAATACCTTAGTTTGATGTAGGAATAATTATAAAACATAGAGCTATTATCCATAACTTTTTATGCGTTATGTCATGCTTTTCTTAAGAGAAAACTTAGATCAAATTTATAACTTTGTTCTGAGTTAAAAGTTTAAATGTAGCTTATCCTGAACTCTTTATATTTAACCTGGAATTTCTCATCTAACAAGGATGCTGTGTACTTTAGTTAAATTCATTTAGAATCTTTAAAAAGTATAAAATAATATTTTTGATAATTCTCAATTGTAAATTATATTTCTTTTTATGGATAAACAAAGTACTGTGTCAAGCAAAGCACCATTTACTTTCAATCAAAAACTTGATATAAGTGATTTACAAATCATATTGGAACATGGAAATGGCTGATTTTAGTTTGGGCCCTTTGATTTTACTTCTTTATCGGCAGAGATATGGTTGTGCTTTTATTTTGTATAAAACAAACAAACAAAAAGCAATTGATAGCCCTATAATTTTCTCTATAAAGTTTGTTTTAAAAATTAACTTCTGGCTTTTTTTTTTGTTATTTCCCCATTTTTTTTTCTCTTTTCCCTTTTCTGTTTTGGGTAGGAGGGACTTTCACATGAAACATTCACAGTTTTCTTCAATGCTTATTGTGACACAAAATTATACTGAATTTAAGTATCAAAATGTTTTTATTTTTCTATATACATAATAAATCACTTTCTGCAGTTAATTCAAATGGTGACCAAATTTTTTTTAGTGCATTAAGTTTTAAGTTCCTTTAGTTATAGTTTAGTTGTAGATTATTGAATTATTTATATATTAATAAATTAAAGTATTAAACACATTCATACTTCATAAATCTGTATAAGTGATTTATGGTGATGGTGATTCTTACATTGTTAATCATTTTTTTGCCAAGATTATTTAATGTTCTCCAAAACATCTAATTTGAACTAAGCATTTATGTGAGCTCTTCAGTAGAGCAAATTTAAAAATTCTCCTCCAAACACATGTAGATGAAAGTGTACTTAGCACTTAATAAGGTCTTGATGTTCATGAATTCTTTTGCATTTATTCCGTTCGTTCCTTCCTGCAAGTGGTCACTTCGTCGCGGTTTAACTGTAGAAGGCTGAAAGCTGTAAAAGTGCCCACTCTCAGTTTAAACCTAGGCATATGAGCTACACTATGCAAAATGTAAGTACAATGCTCATCGCAAGAAGACTGCAGACCCGCAGACCCTATTGTCCTGTCATTTTCCAGGCACTTCAGTTTCTGAAACAGATTAAACAAAGGAAATTTCGAATGTATGTCCTTTAAGTATTTGCAAAATTGTGATCCTAAGAGCTTAAAGCCCACTAACAATATTTATCTGTCTTCAAATAACATGCGGATGAAGAAATATATTTAGGGTGATAGGCATTAAGTACCAGGAAGTGCTCTTAATTTAAAAACAAACAAAGAGCTAATTGGGGATGTTATTTTATCGCCTCAACAGAAGGCACTTTGAATGAACCAATTCCTCATTTCTGTAAAATACTATCATGCTAGTTCTGAATTTGAGGTGTCTTATTAAAATCAAAACTAAATTTATGCTGTCCTGAAAGGTGAGGAAGATCACTTTCTGCCACTGTGGACGGCAATGCTGAGCTCGGTCCCAAATCCTCCATTCCTTTCTGACAAAGATTGATTGGCAATAGGAGCTCACCGTGGTTACCACCCCCCCCCCCAGTCCTCTGTCCTGATGGTCGCTGGGCCCACGTGTGATAAAAGATCACACTGAATTGCCATTTTTGAATTGATGATAGAATTGAATGCAGAGTTTCATGCTGTAAGGGACAAACATGGTCTTTGAGGCAGTCCCTCTTTTTTTTTTTCAAGCCCTTCACTATAGTGTCCTGGATGTGGTAACACAATCCTGTGATCCCTGTACCTTTGAGGGATAAGGGTCATGAATTCAAGGGTAGTTCCCACTGCAGAGTGAGATTCTATCTCCGAGAGCCAGAAGTCAATAAAAAATAAATAAACATACAAATAGTGCTAAAATATGGAGCTTTAAGGACCACTCAGTTTACTTTTAGGGTGACAGGTTTTTCTCCCTCAGAAGCCCTGCAGGTAGAAATCTTTCTGAAGCTGAGCAGGTCAGTGTGTGGTGGTTTAACCTCAGGAATTCATCGTGAGCATAATCATAATGACAGAAGTGATCACTAAGACAGTATTTCTTGTCCACATAAAATTTACTCACGATGTTATCATTCTTTAATCAATTAGAGGAAAATCTTATGAGTTACTTAATTTATAAGCTACACAAAGGCTTTATTTGATATCAAAGCACTGTTTAAACATTGCCCAACAAACACCCATGCAATTATTTTTCTTCCTTCTGAAGTAGAGACTGGAAACACAACTTTATGTCTAGTTATTAATACTAATATTTACATTACCATTCAAATAATTGATTTTCTCATTCACTGTGTCTTCTCCTTTATACCAGGGCATCGTCCTCTCCTTTTCTGTATAAATCTGATCGTGAGGCTTCTGCTGCTGTCCTGTAACTAAACTTCCATTCTCAACAACAGCCCCATCTACACAAGAACATCAATGGGACACTGACCATACCTAACCGTGGCTGAAAATATCTCTCCCCCTAGAACTGAAAATACGGCTCAGCTGCCAGTCTCACAACTACCTAGGTTGAGTAGGACTAGCTGCTTCCAAGCTGGGTGTAGTCAGGACCTGCCCGTGCAATTCAGAGTCCTACCAGTGTCACATGAGCTCTGCCTTCCATGTGATTGTCTCACACTGGAGCGCTGCAAGATTATTTATGCATCTGGGGATGATTAACTATGAAATAATGTTCGTTGCAAATAATCAACATCTTGAGAGCTATAATTTACCGAGTGCCTGCCGTATTGCATGCCCTGTGCATGATATTTCCCTGCCACGACTTCGTTTTCCTTAGAAGGATTTGATGTCCATTCTTCATTCCTCATCCCATTTTATAAACAGGAAAACTCTGCTTACAGCTACTGTCACCTGCACAAGTTCACACAGGGAGTGCAGGACATAATGTAAGATCCTTCTTAGTCAAAGCCCTGTTTACTGTTTTTCACACGGATACTTTTCTGCCTCCTTAACCAGCGCCACGATGAGTGAAGTCTAAGAACGTCTGTTTGGGAATTAGCCAAAGGTCGTTCCGTTCTTGTTGTTATCCGTAGATGCAGAGTTAAATGGTAAATCTTACTTTAACCTTCCACAATTCTAAATAATCTCAAAGTGGTTTATATTTTCTTTGTGAAGGGAAATATTGTAAACCCTCTGCCGTGGCGAAATATTGCTCCATTGATGAGAGTTTCTGTAGTGTTTGCATGGCCACCTTCGGTCTTACACCTTCAGTCACAGAACACACAGCCTGTTTTTTTCTTTCCTTAAAGGTCTATACTTTCCAGATCAGTGAAGCATAGAGAAAGACACGGAAGTCACTATTTGTGAATGGTGGTTCAGATCTTAAGAAATTTGAATTTAGCAGCACATGTCCATTATTCTGCGTAGATGGAAACGTGGATGGCATGAAGCAAGGTGGGCGGTGCATAACAGAGGTTACAAAACGTGTGCTGGAGCATAAAATACAGTTTCCTCCTTCCAGAAGCAAAGCACTGGACACAGTATTATAAGCACCCCCTGCTATATCAAGAAAACTAGACTTCGATATGTGAGCATTCTCCCATTATTCATGTAAATGTATCAACTTCACCAGGACAATTCTAGGAATGCACACTAGGCTTTGAAGTTGGTCTTACAAAGATAAGCGTGTGGCCTTCTAAATAGAATAAAAATTAATTATTATGCACCAGCCAAATTAGATATAGATACATACGATTTTGAAAGGTGGTACTTTGCATGCTGTCATCATCATCATCATCATCATTATTATTATCATTATTATTTTGAGTTCTCACAAATGTGAAACAAACCCATTTCACTATACAGTCTCCTCAACACATGGTGTGTTTTTCGGAGAGCTGCAAGCACAATTATGTCACAGGTCAATTTCATGATTTTTTTTTTTTTTAAGAACAATCTATCCCTTTGTGTGTCAACTCTTTGCAGATTTTCTCACGAGTTTCTCCTTTCCTGAAGCTGATAAATCTGTAAGCGGTGATGAAGTAGAAAGTAAAACTGCAGCAACGGCCTTGCATTTCCTCTCTGCTGTTGAGACGCTATGGCACTTCCTAACGGTTCCACGGGAAATAATAATAATGACTAATCATTTCCATCTCAGCTTTAAGTATCTAGGAAGCATTCTTTGGATATAATTTTTCACACTCATGAAAATATGTCACGTAAGGCTTTTGTGAGTTAGTAAGAATTGTAACAGGCCCAAGAAAGGGTTATTGAATTTGATGTCAGTCTGTCATTTGCTTCTCAACGTGCCAAGCACGGTACAAGGCACAGGCCAAAAGAAATCTGAAAAGCGATTCTTACTTTAAGTCTGTGGCACGTGGAAACATACTTAAACACGGATAAAGGGCAAGCCCATTTAAAATTGTGAAATTTTGGTAGGATAAATTGTATCTCAAAGTAGCAGGCAGAACTTGCCCAGGACGATGTGATGAAGGTGAAATGGCGGTGTCTCTTTGACACTCTCCAAGGTAAGAAAGGAAGGTTGCTTAAATGGCAAGTAGATGAAAAGAAGCGAGAAGGCATCAAAAATATTTGCAGCTACATTCACGGCTTTCTCCTTCGGTTCTCCTCCTTCAAAGAATAAAATAATGGACACTCAGGAGGTAGCCGTGTACTCGGAGAAGTTGCTCTTACTTAAAATTTGCTGAAGAGGGATCATTCATTTTCTTTCTTTACTTTCTAATTATTTTTTTTAATGTACATTGATGTTTTTTGCTGCCAGGTATGTCTGTGTGCGAGTGGTGGATTCCCTAGACAAGTTGCATATAGTTGTGAGCTGTGTCATGTGAACGCTGAGAATTGAATGCGGGTCTTCTGGAAGAGCAGTCAGTGCTCTTAACCACAGAGCCATCTTCCCAACCCCTCATTTTATTTTATTTTTTTAAAATAGGATAAATTGTAAAAGCAAAGAAGTTATTTCCAAGCAGCAGCTTTATGGAGTGAAGATAAAGTTTCTAATACTCAGAATGCTCTTCAGAGGTGATTGTGTTGCTAAGAAACCACCATCTCTAGATAACAACAATCTCTCCATAGATTCTCTTTGTTGGTCATACTCTGTGAGGAAGATGAGGTGTTTTTTAGAACATCAAATGTATGATTATGATGTTGTTCTCAGAATACCAACTGTTTCTGATGTCTTCTTATTACAATGACTGCATTGAATTTCTCAAATATACACTCTTTGTTGAAGACAGAAAATATTGAAATTGTTAACCAAAAACATTTAAAAGTATTTTCATGTGAAGCCATCCTGTTAGAAAACACATATCCTAACACTGAGATCCATGTGGTAAAGTCTCCTACCAGATTGCCTCAGCACACATGCATCCTAGAAGGGGCTTTATTTAACTTTGAAATATTTACATGGCCAAAATAAATCACAGCATATTCCCAATGTTATGCGTAGCTTTGTTGTTTTTGAATGTGAACTTGACATAAAATGCCATGGTAACAATGACACATGTCTCTACAGTTCCACAACAGTAATGGAAAATAGAAAGGAAAAAAATCAATTAAAGTGGCTTTGTATAGCTAATGCAAGGCTTTGTCTGTTTTTAAATGACTATTCTAAGTTTTCTTTGCTCCAAATGTTCTTAATAGATTGAAACATGGAGTAGAATTCAGCCCCAAATTAACTTAATTTATCTGTTCACATTACTAATCTAGGAATTTCATTTGCTATCAAATGATAATAGTACTTGCTTTAAACTTAAATAGTAGGCTTTATGAAAATGCTGCCCAGTGAGTAGAACCAGCCATGCTCCATCCTCATTTTCACTTTAATAACTATTCAGATCATCATATATGTCTCCCTGCTTATATAGGTATTAGCTAAATATCATTTTAATCTAATCTATATATTTATAGGGTTTAATTGGGAATGAAAATATGGCTTCTGTGACAACTACAACAAAATCCACATCTACATTTGAGATAGAAAAACTCCAGAACAAATGAAGTAGATAAGGACTTTCTTAGGTAGCTAATGAATAGGACCTGAGTTTTTCCTCCAAAACCCAAGTAAAAAGGTTGGATGAGGTGGCTCTTTTAATACCAGCTGTGGCAATGTGGGACCCTAGAATGTGTTGACCAGGTAATCTAACCCTAATCAGAGATTTCTAGTCTACGGGACCTCACCTTCAGAAACAGAACAAGTAACAAAAATTTAAAAAAAAAAATAGAATGTAGGTATCAGCTAAGAAGGAAGGACAAAAAAGGTCATCAATCCCATCCAGTGACCATCACATATACACATATACACATGTACATCCATGAACATGCACAGAACACATGCACACAAACAAGTTGACAAAATAAAAATTAGTGTTAGAGTTAAATTCTGGCAACCTTATAGAAGATACAGGAAGTAAAAAAATTAACCTGAACGATGAATGGGAAACATAAAGTCATTATGGGGAAATTTGCCACTTTTCACAGTACAAAGAAAGGGAAAATAATTCACAAATATTTTTTCAAGCATTGCCCTAATGAGAGAAGCTGAAATCATTTTCTTGTTTCAGTTAGGACTTTCTTCTTATGGTTTTGATCAAATTTGGTGTTCTTATATGACAGAAGACATTACTGGACAGGCGTCATGAATCTTTAGTCAAAATTAAAGTAGATTTTTCTGTAGGAAAAGCAATTCAGTAAGTAATATGAAGATGTCATCAACATTGAATCTCACCTAGGACTGACTAGAGGTCTTTCTGTGGTGCTGCACTTCGTCATGCTGACTCCCTTACCGTACCTATCACACTGTATTGTAATTATTGATTCATAAGCTCTCTTTCTCACTAAAAGCTCCCCTAGTACACAGTGGTCCTCTCTGAATTACCCACCAACACATTTCTACTGATGGTATGTGCTCAGTAAATGTGAAGTGAAATGATAAGTAGGTGAATGAAAAGACAGAGAATATAAACAAGATGAATTTAAAGTCATATTAGATGAACTAGAAGTTGGGTAGAAAGAAGAAGAAAACAGAATTCTCCAAATGATCAATAAATTAAGAAACGAAACTTTTAGTGCTACACCATGTATCAAAGTATTGACATACTTTGGTAGAGAAGCAAAAAATGCCAATAAAACATTTTTCCTTATGCATTTTTTTAGTCACATAAGGGTATATGATCTTTATAGTCATAAAAGATCTATAGCCTTTGCCTTTAGTAATTCATTTTCTTATGAATTGACCATTACAGCCATGTTATACTGCTTCATTATTCAGAGAAATTTAATTATGTATATTGATTTAAACAGTTGTCTTTCAAGAAACAAAGATAAGTTTGTATGTATGGATGCTGGTTCCTCTAAAATGTCATCTTAGTCAATATAGAGGGGTAAAAATAGAAACAATTTTGAATAGCTAACACTTTAGGAGTAGCCATCTGCTTCTCGGGAAGATATAAGTGTGTGTTTTTTATTTCCTTCCTCAAACTAATCCAAATGATTTCACTCCTAAAGTTTGCGATTATGATATTTCCCACCAAGTACAATTTCTGATACGTCGTAATTTATAACCAAGTAATTATAAACACCTTAAATGAACTTCTTTCAATGAGCCATCAACTGTTGTTGATAGATGCCACATGAAAGGCACCAGCAGCCATCTGGAGAAGTGTTGGGCAACCAGGCTACCATTTTCCAGACTGAGAAAGCAGTCCAAAAGAGAACGGGAAAAGGACCACAGCAGATGGCAGTCCAGCTGAGCCAGACAAGTGTGGATACACACCAGAGAGGGGCTACTTTCACCACTTGTTCAAAACCATGTGTGCACAGAGACATGCAGACATGAGGGACCCCTCTCTGAGAAAAGACAAACAGGAAGGGGCTGAGTGAAGATTCTAAGCCACTCTGTTGGTTCACACGAAATCACAGGCCAGTTTGACTGAATTCACTGTAATGTTAAGGTGTGTACATGGAAATAATAATAATTTACCTCCTCTGTAAGTATCTCCTATCAGCTGTTAGGGGGAAAAGTCTAGAAAATATGATGAAGCATAATGAGTCAATTTTCACACATTTTAGGTGGAAGAAAATATAAGCATGAATCATCTAAATTTGAGGTATTATCTACCATGTTTTTTCCTTTAAATCCAATGACTATACTATTTGAAATTATGTTTGCTTTGTAACATTAGTCAAATAAAGCAACTTAACACAGAAATATTTAAAAGCTCCATATTTTCTGTTATTTAGGGAGTAATATTTAAGCTAGCATACGTAATTCCTGTCACAGAGTATAATTGTAATTTGATACTGACCTAGGGGTTTATGTGTATGTTTCTCTGTAAAATATAACTAATTATTTATTTGCTACTTCTCACCAGAAATCCTAAAGGCCTTAAATAAAGCAAAGAACTCTAGAAAGATGTGTTCATTCATAGTTTTAGTCTCTAAAATACCAGTATCCGTGTCCTTAATTGTGAACTTCATGCAGACATTGGAAAGCCTAATCAGCCAGCAGGATTCCAAAGTGCAAGAGGGAAAAACGTACATAAGGAAGATAGACGATGTCTTGATCTTTCCGTATCTGTTATCTACTTTTCGCCCCCTGTATATTTTGCTGTGAAGTTGCTTGGCTTGCTTGCTCTAAATGATACATGCAGATAACTCCAGTGATAATTGAACCAATATAATGCTTTACCTTCTTGCTGACTGTTGCAGAATATTTAAACATGCACCTCTGCCCTTATCTCATCTACACTGGTGTAGACACACACTACAAGCAACAGATAGAAGGCTTCAGGAAGTGCTTTTTCAGAGACAGCAGCATCAGAGCATGTAAAGATGGGGGCTCTAAGGCTGTGCAAACAATTGAAGCTACACATTAAATTTATAGGGAAGAAAAAAGGCAGCAATACGTTTTCCTCACAATTTTACTATGACTACTTTTTAAAAGCAGCGTTGCAAAATCTTAAAATTCTATCGGCTAACTTAATTCTAAATTAAGGATACTTCTATTTAACAATGTGTGCATCTTTCTCTACATTCCAGTATAGGATTTAGTCTAAATGGATTGTTAGTTTTCACAACCACCCCGTAACCTAGACGCTATTGTTTTCCTTTGCATCTTGACTAATAGGGAACAAAAAACAAAAAACAAAAAACAAAAAACAAAAAAAAACCAAGAGACCATAACCATTGTGAACTCTGGATTTTTTTTTTAAAAAAATGTAATTTGATGGGTGAGATTGATTAAAAGTTTATCAGCATGCTATATTTCGTCTTTCAAACAATTGCTGTGCTGCTGGTAATTTAAAAAATGAAAGCACAATAAAAAGATGTTGACTCTCATTTTGGTAATGGTAGCATTAATATTTAGTCTCTTCTGCATGAATTTGAATTTGGCATCACAGTTATATTCCTAAGTCTTTGGTAAAGACTAATATATCATGTGCCAGAAATTTCTGGTGTGTGGGTAAGTCACTTTAGCTAAATGACACATTCGCGATCTATTTTCTCCTCATGTGCAGTCTTTCTTAGAAGGAGAAATATGTAACTCCTAGGTCTCTAGGTCTATGTAAACAACTTCTATTAAATATTTAAAGAACCCATTTACATATGAGTCAGATGAGGTTATAAAAATTAATAAAATACTGGTAATCATTGATGTGTAAAACTTAAGACTTGATTGCTTTAAGTTTCAATTGTGAAGTAACTCATTTGAATACTAACCATTCTCTTCCATTCTGAAAGCTATGAAGGGCAATAAGAGATTTGAGTAAAATTCAGTGAAGTTAACATTGTAATAGATATCTTGACACACATGAAAAAAGTAGTTGACTTACCCAAATGCAACTGTGAAAGAATGTGCCCCTTTATGAAACCCACCTTATGTAAATCTCAAAGACAGGGATCCACTTTTGTGCCATAGCTAATTTTGTATGGAATCATCAGAAGCCTGGCATACTCTACCTCTCAACTTTTTGACTATGTCCCATTGTCAGCTGTCATTCATGAATAAAGTCAGGGCAGACTATTATACCTGATTCATTGCCTTGGATACACAATTTCTCTGTGGCCAGTATGAAAATGACATGAAATAATAGGTGTGTTTAGAGCTTCTCTCTCTCTGTGTATGAGTGTGTGTGTTTATGCCTTCTCTCCCCTCCTCCTGTCTCTCTCTCACCTCGTTTCTTTTATTTATGTAGAAATATTCTTTAGGATTAGACAGAAGAGAATGTTCTAATGTGTTCTGTGTGTGATAAATAGTCAGATTTCCCTAACCTACAAGTGCAATAAACAATGCACCTGTTCTCTACAATGATTAACAAATAAATGACTTTATGATACTTGGCTTCCCTGTAAGGTGGTATATAAATGCTAAACATTTGCTATTTATACTAATTGTAAGGCGTAGGAGCACTTACACACATGTCTAACATCTGCCAGTTTTATGTAAATATACTTTGAAAAGATATGAAATATATATTCACGTTTTAGAAGATTTCTCAAATAACCATAATTGCATATTTGCCAAGAGTAATTCAAGTTCAAAAATGATCTCAAATTTTTAATTTAAAACATGTTTTCAAACTTACCCTATATTGGCATTTACATTAAATGACCAATTACTTATTTTTTCAAAGCAAAAAGAAAATAGCATTTATCTGTTTTTAATAACACAAAATTTATATGGTTGTGCATACATCTGTATGTGTTCTTTTAAATTTTTATTTCCCTATTGGTACTAAACATGATATATATTGTCCTAATGAGTGTTTTAGCACATAGAATAGCACTGTAAAGTATGATATTCTACCATAATGTAAATCTCTAAAATTTATTAATCTTAGGTAAATGAACTATATAGGTGTGGGTTAGCAAGTCCTCATTTCTTTGGTCCCCTGGTCACTAGTAGCTGCCAGTCTGGTCCCCGTGTTTTTGAGACTGACTATTATATAGATCCCACAGGAATACAATTGTTCCTGGGATCAATTCCCAACACCCCATAAATCTACATAGGTGACTCAAACCTGTAATTCCAGTGCTTGGGAGGTGCAGGAAGCAGGATCAGATGTTCAAGGTCATCCTCAGCTACTTAGAAATGAAATCATGAAAAATTGACCCAGGCAGCCTTCTGTCCTCAAGGTAATCCATAATGCCATTCATGTAGTTTAGAGTTTTCTTTTGCAGGTTAAATTATATTCCGTTGAAAAATAATTATATTTCATTTGTTTATTCATCTGTGGATGACATGCATTGGCTTGCTGCCATATCTCCATATTGTGACTAATGAAGGAATGAACATGGATGTGTGGTAACATCTATTCATGATCTCTATTTGAGCTCTTTTAGATAAATATCTAGAATTGAGATGGCTGAATCATAACAGCTCTGCTGCTCAATTTCTTGAGTGTCCTTCATGTGGCTACAACCCTTTGCCATTCTTCCAAAAATGTGCAAAGTTCCAGTTTCTCCTTTCCCATGTTTTGGTTGTTTTAAGAAAAGATATCTTAACTGAAGTGAGGTGATATTTCACTTTATTTGCATTTCTCTGATGCTTAATGGCACTGAACATTGTTTTTTTTCATATATCCATGCCATTTGCTTGTATTTGTCAAAAACAAAACAGAACAAACAACAAAAACACAGCTAGTCATGTCCAAAGCCACGTTGTTTTAAAAATGGATTGTTAATTTTTTTCTGTACAATTGTGGTAGTCCTTCCTATCAACCAGTCATCTATCTATCTATCTATCTATCTATCTATCTATCTATCTATCTATCTATCTATCTATCTATCTATCTATTCATCTATCTGTCTGTCATTTTAATTAGTTTCATAGCAGAGGTGTATTTTGCTAGTACTTTCTACTTATTTTATACATTTTTTCTGATTATTGTCTCTAAACACTTCACACACACACACACACACACACACACACCTGTTTGAACTAATAAACTTTTAGTGACTTGCATTTACAAATGCACTTCTGTCAGAGTATCTGGAAAAAAAATTGAGGAAAGCAATGTTTATAGACAGAACACCAAAATACATACATAGGAGTACTCTTAGTTAAGATAAAGGAACAAGCCTCATGAAATGAAATAGCTTCTTTTATGAATTTGGATCTTTTACATGGTATGAAATTCTCACTTTTCTTCATCAGGTTCAGCATCCTCCCCAGCACAAACTCAGCATTGTATATAATCACTAGCTTGTTTGTAGTAATCACACTTCTTTTTGTTTTACTATAACTCAAATATTTTCCAGACCTGTGTTCACCAATTCCCCAACTTGTAGACATACATAAAAATTAGTTATGCAGCAACATTACACGGAGAAAAAATGTACATCATGACAATTTCAAGTGTAAATTCACCAAATGTGGAATAATTATGAACGTTTTTTAAAAACATTTTTAAATGTATTTTTATTTATTACATCATTTAGAAATTATTACAAATATACAACGTTTTATGGGGATAATGTGCCCATCTTAGAAAAAAAAGATGATAGCCACATATTTATTTTACTAAAAATTTCCGAAGAATGCCTTGAAAAGTAAGATTTTAATTTAGATGCTCTAACACCATTTTTGGCTTTAATAATTAAGTTTTTTTTTCATTGGGGCAGCACCTCATCAGGTATCCCAGGTTATCTTTGAGGCCCTAGCCCCTCAGGAATCATTCTGACTCCATCCCCTGATTTGAGATATGCATACTGTACCCAGCTAAGTCTATAATTTTAGCATGTTATATCAACTCTTCACCCAAAAGGGATAGCAAGTTCTGATTTATTTAAGACTGAAAATAAGCTGTAAGAAACTCAGAGCTCAGTGTTCCAGGATATGGAGCATTATGGGCTATGCTCCTTTTTCAATTTCAAGATTGATTGACAGGTTTCCTGCCATGAGTTATTTGTGCTTTCAAGTAGTCACGGAGGTAAATGTGCATCTCAGATAGGCTCGCTAGCTATCAGCACTTGCAGGTCTATTTTCCTAATGCCTACTGTAGGAACCGTGAGTCCAAACTTAGCTCAGGCCTTTGTGCGGGCTCTAATAAGTGATAGGAAAGAATGATAATTCCTCTTACAAATAAAGCCGCACAAGGAGGCAGAGAAATACAACATGACATTTGATCAGAAAACTGACAGAAATGAAAAATACACATTGGACTTTCTGGAAAACACAGATTCCAGAAGGAAAACTACTAACTAGAAAGACCCTATTTTTATTATGCCCTTGGTAGGCTTAAGGATTTTACTCACAACACACATTGCTTTTCAGTGCTGCTTCTTAGAATCTGCCTTCTCTGGGGTCTCATATTCCTTCCTTTCCTCTTCAGCTCTTTTCCTCTATCCTTGAGATGAGCTATCATTCCCAGCATAAGTCTTCAAGCCCTTCCACTGGTCTAAACGCCCCATCTTCTTGGTCACACAGCCCCCCTTTTGATTGCCCCAAACCAACCCAAATTACATATGTGCTTGAGTGTTTTAATTTATGCATGGTTTAATAAGACATCTTATCATTTTAAATATGGAAATATTAGTGGGTTACCCTATGTCTTTTATGTTTCTTCTGGATATAGAGCACATCTCCTTGAATCTGTGAGTCAAACCATTGTGTAAGGGGCCCCAAATCAATCCCTATCACTGGGTCCTTGAGCACACTACCGTTTCTTAGATTTGGTGCAAGTTTATTCTTCAATGTAATTGTTCCTGCGTCATTTGCCAATGTGATGCCAGTCCTTAACTTTGCACTGATGTTTTGCCTATGCTGAAGATTGTTGCAGCTCTGCTTTCAATTCCTTCTAAGACAATGCATGCCTTGTCACCCAGACACACTTAACGTCCCATTTCCTTCCCCAAAATGTAATCAGAAATGTAATGAATGTTTGCTCTGCCAAGAACTTTTATATTTATTGAGGTTACTCATAAGTGACAAAATACACAGCCTGAGCTTCCATAACTAGAAATCAGAGGGATGAAGGCTGACTTAGAAATAAACACAATAGGGGGCTGGAGAGATGGCTCAGTGGTACATTGCATGTTCTTCCAAAGGACCCAATTTCAATTCCCAGCAACCACATGGTAGCTCACAACCATCTGTAATGAGGTCTGGTGTCCTCTTCTGGCCTTCAGGCATATATGCAAACAGAATATTGTATCCATAATAAATAAATGTTTTTCAAAAAAAGAAATAAAGACAATATAGAACATCCTAAGGAATGTATACAAAGAACAGCTTTGAGGACAGATACTCCTCTGTGGTTGACACCTCCCTGGGGACAGGACCATTTCATCTGATTCTGGAAGCAGAATAACTCAGACACAGGTCATTTAAGAGCAAAGAAAGAGCAAATGTGATGACATCATAGAGTGAACAAGAAATCATCAGATGATTGGATCTGTGATTCCATTCATAGGTCTTGTATTCTAGAGAGCAGAGTACTCTGCCACAAACCTGGTTTTAAATGCTGTAATATTTCTATCTTTATTGTTCCCATGCTATGCATACATAGAAACACCATGAGTATAGCACAATTAATAAAAACCCAGAGATAGATATTAGGATTCAACCTGAAGGTCAGAAAAACAAAACAGTCAGTAGTGGTTCTTACCTCTACCTCAGTCTGAAATGGCAATCCTGCCTCCAAAAATCCTCATAATGAGACTGTCCTGAGAGCTGTCTCCTCCTGTCTTATATCCCTCTCTAGTGCTGGGATTAAAAGCATGCACCACTATCTCCCAGTTTCTTCCCAAAATAGTGTGGCTACTGAAATTAAAGGTGTGTGTCATTACTGCCTTGTATATAAGGCTGACCACTGTGGCTGTTATACTCTCTGATCTTCTGGCAAGCTTTATTTATTAAAATACAAATGAAATAGCACTAATATTTGTGATATATAAAAAAGGCTGTAACTAGTATAAGAAAAACTAGATACAATATGTACAATGACTATATACAATATATACAGGCAATAAATACATCAACAATGTCTAATCCATTTGAATTTGACAAAGTCAAAGAAAATACTCCTTATCTATCCTGTCTCCGTGAGTCCAAAGTCTTCTACCTAATTTAATTACTATCATAACTTGCTTTCAGATCAGGCAAACAAGGAAAACTATAAGTATTTAGTCTTCAAATGCCTCAGAGACCCAAGAAGGAAATAATATTAACCAAGTAAGCAGGAAGTGTGAGCGAATGATTTCTGAAAAAAATGACAGAAACACCTGACTACCTGGACAATCACCAAAAGTTCCTTTGCATCATTAGAGCATCTAATTTTGGCCTATATGCCTAGCAAGCTGAAAGACTTTTTTGTGAAGCAGGATATTCTGAAGGGCTGTCCCTCTTTGTCTTGACAATGTTTAGCAGTCATTTTTTTTTTTGTGTCCTGTTTGTCCAATTAGGACAGCAAACTGTCAGCCTTCAAGGCAAGGGCATTTTCTTACCCAGTGACTAACTTTTGCTATGTGGACTTTCTTTGATGCTCATTATCTTCTCTTAAGTAGAATGGTGCTGCCATGAGCAGACATGCTTCATTGTTATAAAAAGAGCCTATGTTATTAAAACATTTTAAATGCCATATTCTGTAGAACTCTGAAGTGTTTAAAGATGACATGTATATCTAAAATATATCTTGGTTTAACCTTGAAGACATACCTAATGTTAATGCAAGTTCAATTATAATAAGTGACTAATTACTAACCTGTATTTTCTTATTATCCTAAACAGTTGGTAATAATAACTTTTAGAATTTTGCATTGTTAAATGAGTTGTATAGTAGAAAATGTATGTACATTCTAACAAAATTAATCTTAAATTTGTATCAACATATAAACTTTGCATATAATATACAAAAGTCAATAAAATACAAAACATTTAAAACTACTAGCTGCTTTTTAAAAGTAGATTCAATAATCTACCCTTTTATCTTATCACCATAAAGGGATTTTTTTGTTTCTGTTTTTCTCTAATGATCATGTAAAAATTAAAGTCAGATATCTGAGAAACCTCAGTATCCATATTGGAAATATAAGGCAATCCATACTTAAAATTATACCAAAGGGTTAGAAGATGGCTCAAACATCTTGCTGCACAAGAATAAGGGCCCACAAGAACCCATTGTCCCCCAACAACCACATAAAAATCTTGGTGTGGCATATGCAACTGTAATCCCAGTACTGGCAGGCAGCAGGGATAGAGGATCCCTGGAGTTTTCTGGTCAAACAATCTACAATCTACTTCAGTTGGTGAGATTTCTTTTCTTTTCTTTT
>NC_022022.1:15626638-15680539 GCF_000317375.1 Microtus ochrogaster
TGTAGACCAGGCTGGCCTCGAACTCACAGAGATCCGCCTGCCTCTGCCTCCCGAGTGCTGGGATTAAAGGCATGCGCCACCACTGCCCGGCAAGATATCTTATGTCAAAAAGAATTGGGAAGCAACTGAGAAAGATATCTGACTTCCCACTCTAGACCCAGCATGCGCATACACACATGAACTTGTACAGTATTCCCATACACAAAGTGCATCCAAACACTCCTGAACTCTTGAATTTTCAGGTTTGAGAAACTTCCCAAGTTCACTGAGAAATACTGTGCGATCCAGAACTGATGAAACTGAGAAATTCATGCACTAGAGATAGCCACTTTGCCTTCTGGATCTCTTTCCACAAAACAAACAAGCACAACAAAATTAGATTTGTTTTTTTAAAAGCCATTCTGAGAGATATTTGTCATTTAAAGATGTTTACAGACAAGCCACAACACCGGGCATTTTTCTTGGTGTCATCAAGACCCATTCCATCAAAGCAACTTTCTCCGGATAGCCAAAGACAAAACTGACTTCAAATAGTAGTTTCAAAAAGGCATTCACACTTCTCCAGTATCAGAACTTTGGGGGAAGTAAGTAGTGATATTTCAAATGGGAAACCTATCGATAGGAGTCTAATGTGAAAGATAGCTCTCCTACTCCTGGCAACTTCCTAGATGTTTCTTCTGTAAGCCACATAGCAGCATTATTAAACCTCTCAGCCTTGAGGAGTGTAGCGACCAAAAGGAAAATCCTCAATCAGTTGTTGTCCTTCTTTTTAAGCAACCCTTGTCCCTACTTCCATTAAGCTAAATATCCTAAAATTGACTTAATTGCAATACCTAAAGGCAAGCTTGCAGTCTGTGAAAATGCTTTGGAAAAGCCAAAGAAAAGATGGAGTGCTCTAATATTAGCAGGGCTACTGGAAGATGAGTGACACATCAAAGAAATTGGAGCTGCTTTTTCCATGATAATTTAAGGGACACGGAGTCCTCTGAAACCAAACCAATGCTCTAATAAGCACTCTGCTCTTAGACTTAACAAAGCACTTGGAACAGACACTTGATATTATTTATTAGCTAATATGAACAATTAAACTGTAATATAGCTAATTTTTTTCTCAAGAGAAAACATCTCAATTCCCTGTAGAACTGTAAAAAATGTACAATAACTAGAAAGACCACTAGAATATTCAAATAATGTCATGAATATCATCCACCAGGTAAAAAATATCAGCAAACAAGCATTAGAAAATGCTTATACAGTGATGTTTGTTGTTTGTACTGTGCTTTTTACTTGCAAAGTGCTACAGAAATTTGATGAAAATCGATAAAGAATGAAGAAGGAAATCAAACACCACCATGATTCTGTCCTCCTTTTCTTCTTTTCTTCCTAATGGGTATTAAAAATTGAAAGTGGGTAGATTTCTGCCTCAAAGATTTCTGTCTTTTGAATTTGATTTCACACATATCATAGGGCCCCTGTCTGTCTTCTTATCACGCAAGGAACTCAATTGCCTTGGCTGGTGGGCTAAAATTTGGGTCTTTCATTATTTCTTTCCCTCAGTTGAACTGATATACATCTGACAGAGCAGAGATGGGAACATTTTCATCATATTCTGGGAGCCGTGTCAGCCTTTGTGATGATCTAGCAGTGTCTGTTCCCCATGTCTGCTCTAGAAGAGATGCATTTTGCCCCTTTTGCATTGTCACAGAGGATGTGTCATCAAAATACCATTTGCCTCTAAACTTTTCAGATTTTCAGGCCCATCTGTAAGGTTCCAGCTGCCATTAGCAGATAGGAGGTACAGTAAATGCCTGCAGTAGGTCTTCTGGGAGCAGAGAGGAACCAGAAATACATGCACTGTGGAGAGGAACAGCTGGTTACATTTCCGGGCAATTGTTGCTATGGGTGAATGCAAGTCCAGTGTCATAAGATCTCCCAAATTACGAAGAGAAGGTTGAAACATAAGGACTCGTATATATCTATAAATCCTGATGCTTAAATACTGGCTTAATTTTTTAAAAATTACGCCAGCCAGTCAATATTGCATTGGAGGCCAAATACAGCTTGCCTATAGCCGATTTGCTATCATCACATCTCTGTCCAATTTATCCATGTTTAATTGATGACTCATGTTTGAGCACCAATACAAATGCATATAACTTAGATCAGGCTGGAGAGATGGCCTGAAGGGTGAAATTGCTTGCTTTGAAAGCAGGAGGACCAGAGTTCTAATCCCACCATTCATGTAAAAATCTGGGTGTACTTACAAATCCCAGCATCTCCAGGGAAAAAGACAGGAGGACACCAGGGCTTGGTGACCACAAGCCTAGCTCCAGCTTTAGTGAGAAATCCGGGACACACACACACACACCTAGATCAGCACATGTTCTTTAGCATTGACTCTTTGGCAGTTTTACTCCTTTACCATTCTTTACCCTTCCCACCTCTGTTGAGATCCTGCACATTCTTTTAAATCCCAACTTCATTTAAATATTCAGATTAAAGCCGACTGCTGAGGAAATCCTGCAAAGGACAGACACTGAATGTAATGATAACTCAGTTCTGGCTCTTATGATGTTTGCTTACCAAGATAAAAAGAAACCTCAGAGGCACTAGACATGCCATTACCATAATCTAATGTTTTCCAAATCTAAAGCCTCTCAGAGGTCATGCTGTGCTACAATTGAAGTTTGCCATTGGAAATTGGGTTCTGTTTATTACTAAGATGTTTGAGGATGGACAAGATGGCTTGGGGAGGAAAAACAGTGACATCAAGCCTGACAAGCTGAGTTTGACCCCCCTGAAACCCACATGATGGGAGAAAAGTGCACGCTACGGCAAGTTGTCCTTTGAACTCCCATGTGTGCCATAACACATACATGACCATATGAACACATGAACACAAAATAAATAAAATTGTAATAAGATAAAAAAATATCACGAGTACTTTTTCCTTAGATTACATAGTTTAAATTTTTGATGTTTAAAGAGAATGCTTTTTCTTTTAGAGTAGTTGATTCCTCAATGTCTAGCTACATAAATGTTTCACAGGAGCCATGAATACTCAACTTGGTGCTAACTTCTCTGTGACATTTTCCATTATTTTTTTATCGTGTTCCCTAAGTTTCATACAGCAGCATGTGTGATATAAGATCAGTATTTATATGTGCGGAGGATGGGCTGTGACTGAGGTGAAGAAGCAGCATGTGGTTGTAGAGTCACAAAGCCTCTGGGGAAAATTGAAAAGAACTAATAATAGACTATGGTTTTCTTTAAAAGCAAATATAGAGCATGGATAAATGACACATTGGAAATGGGAAATGAAAACGCAAGTGACGATTCTTAAGACTGAGAATTCAACAGTGAACAAGGGATTTGGGGACGAAGTGAAAGAACCGTGTTATAAAGCTTAATGTGCGACACTCTGAATTTTAAGTTCCAAGAAGACAGAGAGCGGTCCAGCAAGAACTTGGAAACACAGCTACAGATGGAGGTGTCGGAGAGAGAGGCTTAGGAATTGGCTCCATCAGTAAAGTACTTGTCAAACTCGCATGAGAGTAGATCCCATCTAATCTGTGTGTTCTCTCAGTCCTGGGAAAGCAGAGATGAGCCCTGAGACTTTCAGGCCACTTAGCAGAGTCAGCTCCAGGGCAATGAGAAGCTCTGTGTCACAGAACATGATGGTTGACTATTAAGGAACAATACTTAGGGTTGTCTTTTGGCCTCCATATGCATACACATTTATGCATTCATGTGAAGATGTATCTGCATAAACACAAGTATACACACATGTGGATACACACACACACACACACACACACACACACACACACACACGAAGGGTAGGAGACAGTATGTGCTGTGAACAAAGTCTGCTGGATCAATGAGATTAACATGACAAAAGACCCAGTACAGAGAAGAGAAACATAGATTATGTGGGAGGCTTTCTTTTTTTCATTTTTTTTTTTTTTTTTTTTTTTTTTTTTCGAGACAGGGTTTCTCTGTGGTTTTGGAGCCTGTCCTGGAACTAGATCTTGTAGACCAGGCTGGCCTTGAACTCACAGAGATCCGCCTGCCTCTGCCTCCCGAGTGCTGGGATTAAAGGCGTGTGCCACCACCGCCAGTTGTTGTGGACAGGCTTTCTTCACATCAAAGATGTAGATGGTACCTAGAACATGAACCTTGTTTTATGCACTTTTGACTCTTGTCATTTTCTTGCTGTGACTTGTATAATAGCAAGCACTTCTTATATGTTTCTAGGTTGGAGATGTAAGAATGTCACCCACTACAGAACGTAGGGTATAAGAATTGGAAGGGACCCTGGAAGAGCATCAACAAGGAATATTTTTAACAGACAGGAAGAGAAGAGAGCAAGGGGTCATAAATCAAATGGGAAGAGTGTATTTAGGACATGGAGAATGGTCCTACAGGCTGAAATGCTCCAGCAAGTTCAGTGGAGAGAAGAGCTTAAAATCAGCCGTTGAGTTTGACAACAGGAGAAGGCTAGAAAGCGTGGCTCATGTTTGAAATTAATCACTGGAACTAATCACTGGGACTTCGGAATACATACTTTGATGAGTTGTAAGTCAATCTGTGTAAGGCAGGTTTCCAAACCCACAATTTAGCAACATAACTGGTAATATAGATCTAGTCCCAGAGACTAACAGGCAATTAATTGTGCTGAGTTTCATTACAGGGTTCCTAATTGAAAGTGCTTCCTGCTGAGAGGGCACGCTTGGTATACATTAAAGGATAAAAATGAAACCAGATATTCCAACCATAACTTTTTTAACAATTCAAAACTGCAGATGTAGACATACCTGGCAATGCATTGACCCACTTAAATATTTCAAACATTTCAGTTAACATCCTTGTGCTAAAAAAAAAAATACAAAAATGCAAATATGGGAAAAGGCTAGCAATTCTTTAACAAAATTAAAATATCTATCATTGCTTCAAATGTCTAAATCTTCCTCTGACATGCAAAGAGCCATTTAAAAAAAAAACAAACCTCAGTCTAGTAAGGATCAGCGCATTGTTAATAGAAAGCACACATGTCATAAGCATGTTATACATTCCTGTAACTCAAATATCTTTTATTATTTTTTTATAATTGGGTGAAATTTTTGATGATTAAATATTCAGGTGTCTTCAATAATGTATGATCTATCACTGCAGTAATATCTCATCAGGACTTTGTTAGACACCAAAATCTAAAAAGTAACTGTATTTCACTTGAATCTGTTTTATTGTTAAAAAGTTGAAGTAGCAAAGCCTGTAGTCTCTTCAGATAAATCAACACGTGTATCATTTAAGCCTCAGATCCATAGCAACATTTTATGTTTTTATTTGGATAATGACTTATAAAGTACATCACGGATTCTTTCTTCAACCCACAAGAGAAGTTGACACCTCTGAATTACTGAGCAATCATTGATCAACAACTGGCATGGCCTCTTAAAGCCCATAATAGCTAACGGGAAATGTGGTGCTGGGCTATAGAGTTGGAGATTTAAAAATGTCAAGCTACACTAATAATTCATGCATCCTGGGACCATAAAGCCAGAGGCATGTCAATAATAATGGCCAGCTCTTTGGAAAACAGGTAAAATTAACATCTTGTGTTTTAAGTTGGAGAGAATATCACAGAACTTTGGTAAATCATTTCCTCCAGCCAATGGGGCTGCTGATTTGTGTTTTATGTATTGCTGTTACTTATTATGCCTCCCAGACATATGCCTTCCACATACAAGGCTACACATGCTGTCGGCTGACAAAGGGCCTGACAGGGCATAATAGCAAAATGTGTAGGCAATAAAAAGGAATGCGGAAAATAAATATCAATCCCTGAACAAGTCGAGTGTGCCAGGGGATACAGGCGATTTCACACACACAAAGCCCAGAAGAAGGGGGATAGGAGACTGAAGGGCATCTTACGGGAGGAGACGCACGTTCATCACAATAAAACTTGCTTGGATATTTTTTTTCTTTTTAATTTTCTGAGAATAAGATGGTCTATTTTAGAAATCGCACTTAGAAGTGAGACTGCAATTCTGTGCTTGTAAAGCTATTAGCTCTCCAGAAATGAACCTATTCTCTCTCATATTGCCATCAGATTTGAAAGAAGTTTCAAGAAAACAGCGCTGTTAGAAGGGCAAGGGACTTCGAGACACAAGACACAAGACGGAAATTTTAGGGCAAGATGTGTTTACTCTGATCGTGTTTTATGAACTCCACTCTGACATCGAACTCATCAATAGGCTCCTGGCTCTTAAATGTAACGCTCGAATCAAATGCCCAGGGGCTTTGAATGGCATCCGTTCACCAATTACAAGGCATAGAGGTGAATTAGGAGGAGTTGATAAAATCCTTGAGATGATTTGTGGCACTTTAACAAAGAGCATTTTGTATAAGGTGACAAAATCACAACAAAACATAAGGAGTGCCTTGTTACAAAGGGACCGGGCATTCATTATTTAAGAGTTCCACTCTGGGCTGGCAAGTGCAGAATACATACTGGTTAACTGCTACTCAACAGAAAGTGACACGTTTTCAGAGAATTGGCCATAATGAGAAGAACAAATATCACATGTGAATGATAATTAAGAGGTAATATAACTTAAGCTTTTTAAAAATAGAATTAAATATAAAAACAGATGCTGATAGGAACAGAAAGAAATAAGAAAGAAATAAAAAGCAGATCACTTTAAGCAATTCACAGCTATACTGCCCAACCACTAATAAAATGGATCAATGTTAAATCCATTTTAAGTTCTTTAAGAGAAAGAAAGAAAGGAAGAAAAAGAACGAAGGATCAAAAGAACGAAGGAATGAGGGAAGATCTATCAGTTGCATCAAAAATGGTTTAGCTCAGTTCAAGTTACAGCCTGGTTTAGGAAAATTGGATTTTACTGCTCTTCTATTGATTTTTAGCAAATTTAAAACTGTCGCTATCTGCTGATTCTGCTTATCCGCAAATTCAAAATGTCCAAACAATTTACATAGCACTGAAAAATGACTGTTTTAATGCGTCTCTGAAGCAGCACCCTTTTGTGGCTTCTACAGTCAGCTTGCTACCAAAAGAACACTTTGAAGTCATTCTTCTTCCCAGCCTACAAAGGAGGCTCATATTTTTTTTTAATCAGCAGTAACATATTGACTGAGAAATAAAACCATTTCTCATTTCCTTTCTGATTTTTAATGATCAGTATCTGAATTGTTCTCTGTGTGTACTTTTTAATAAAACTAAGCAGTGCTGAACAGTTCAGTACCCTAAAGGTTCTTTGCAAAGGAGCACAAGATCGTGACATCAGCCCATGAAAAGATACGGTTTTTAGTTCCTAGGTTAGTGGTGAAAATTCTACTTGGTAATATATATGTAAAATTCAATTTTTTAGCCCTAAAACCACACATATAAAACACACATAAAATTCCAGCCACCCAAATTTGTGAATTTTCATCCCATCAATTATGCTTTATTTTCTTATGATTTAGGAAATGATTTGTTCTGAAGGTGACCTTGAGAGTGTTTAAGTACATTGATAAACAATCAATGGGTGTAAGTCTATACACAGCTTGGGGGGGGTAAATTTATTTTTTAATTAAGTTCTATTGAATCTGACTCTTCTCCTAACATAGACACCACTAAGCGAAGCTATAAGGGACAGTGGCTAAACACCACTAAAAATGTGGTAGTCCCATGCTGTGAAAGCCACCCCATGCTGGTGACGATGCAATGTATATTCTTCATACAAATCCACCATGATCTCAGCTCTTCACACTACCAGTCTTGAAACCAGAAAACGATTTTACTATAATCCTGGAATCTGCTTTCAGAATTATCAATTAAGCAAATATTTTAAAGTCATGCAAAATAAATTTAAATTTTCTTTATTAGAGATTTCTAAAGACTTATTTTCCTTTATTTTACATGTATAAATGTTTTCCCTCCATGTGTGTCTGGATCCTCAGGATCCTCAGGAACTAGAGTTATTGATGGTTGTGAGCAACCTGACTTGGCTGCTGGAGACTGAATTCAGAACAATAAGTACTCTTACCTGATGAACCTTTCCTCAAGAATAAATACTTATTGTTTATTACTTTTAAGATGAAATCTAGAGCACGAGGCAGAGAAGGTGATTGCCTTAGTTACCGTTTTAAGAATCAAACTTGAAGAGGAAAGGTTTACTAGAAGCCTTCCTTGGTTTTCGTTATCTCTGTGTGTAAGATGTATAATTTGAGTGCATGTGTGTGTATTTATGTGTGTATATGTGTGTATGTATGATGTTTGTGTATGCATGTGTGTGTGTACAAGTGTCATGTTGCAGGTATGGATGTCAGAAGATAATTTTGGGTTTCATCTCCAATTCCACCTTTTTGGACACAGCATTTCATAACTCTCCTTATATCATGTCTAACTGATCCCTAAGCTTCTGTGATCCTCCTCCCTTCCCATCTCTACCTGTGAGCACTAGGAGGGCAGATGAATGCCACCACTTCCAGCCTTGTGACAGTAGCTTTAACCACTGAGCCATTTTCCCCAGAAGCATTTCCTTTATTCATTTACTTAGCATTCTTCTGGACTGCCTGCAGTGTTTGGAACACTGTTCTTGAATGTATCTGGTACTGAACAAACTTCGTACACATTAACTAAAAGCAATTTATTTCTAAAAGAAATTGTCATACCTGTATCTATTTAACTTAGTGAAATAAAAGCCTTAGCTGTAATCATGAACAAAGCCATCACATTTCCTTCCACATACCTTTGGTGTCTGGTTGAGCATGAGCAGCCATGCCTGCTTCCAAGTTATTCCTGTTCTAAGATTGTCCTTCCACTCTGTAATCACCGGCTTGATAGCAATAGAGTAGAGCATACTGTTAGTATGAAGGCCAAGAGCCTTTGGCAATCCTAAGGCTCGGCTTTGAAATATCCTATAGGAAGCATTCACTCCTATAGGTTTCCAAACATTCAAGCGCAAGTTCTCCAAAGACAGCACTGTTTGTAAAGAAGCATTTAAAGGACGTGTTGAAAATATCTTCACAGGAAAACTTAAGTTTATAACGTATTTGATGGAATATAAATGAGCTGTTTTACGTACGATTGGTAATTTTCTTAGTGTATTCACGTTTTAGAGATTTGTTCTTTTAGTTCCCAGCTTACACTTACAAGAAAGACATGCTCAAAATTTCGCTGAACATGAAGTCATACACTTCAATCAATTGTTATAATTATCAAATATAACCCAATTTGTCATCATGGGATAAATGATGGAATGTTCTCGAGTAGGGTCAATCTGGTTGTGTTTCTGTCGTATGAGACAGGAACACATGACCTAATATATGACACTCCTTTTTCCTACTAGAGACTGATTTTATATCTGTACCTTTGATTATATAGATACTGAACAAGTGTAAAAATCTAAACAATTAAAAATGAGTAAACTAAACTAAATTAGATCTCCAAGACATTTGTGCATTTTCAATGTAATTAAATAGAAATGCACGCAAGTACTTGTGTGTGTATACATACATATTAATGATTCCTCAAAATCTTGCAATCTGCTTTTATTTTTTATTTTTTTAATTTATTTATTTATTAAGGATTTCTGCCTCCTCCCTGCCACTGCCTCCCATTTCCCTCCCCCTCCCCCGATCAAGTCCCTCTCCCTCATCAGCTTGAAGAGCAATCAGGGTTCCCTGACCTGTGGGAAGTCCAAGGACCGCCCACCTACAACCTAGATGCCCTTCAATGGAAGAATGGAAGAAGAAAGTATGGGATATATACATATTAGAGTATTACTCAGCAGTAAAAAACAAGGACTTCTTGAATTTTGCATACAAATGGATGGAAATAGAAAACACTATCCTGAGTGAGGTAAGCCAGACCCAAAAAGAGGAACATGGGATGTACTCACTCATATTTGGTTTCTAGCCATAAATAAAGGACATTGAGCTTATAATTCACAATCCTAGAGAAGCTAAATAAGAAGGTGAATCCAAAGACAAACATATAGGCATCCTCCTGAATATTAGCAATCTGCTTTTAAAAATAATTTTAAATTGTTTCTTATTATTTCTTTAGAAATCACACCTGATAGTAACAATAGTGATTTAAATTATTTGTAATAATATTATTATCTTCTTTTGGTGATTTTATAATTTATTTCCTAATTTCAATCATGCTGCTTACTTCATATTTTAATATCACCTGTCAATATGACCTCTCACCAATATTCCAGCATTGCCTTTTGGTAGATTTCTCCAATTAGGATTTGTTGCCTGAAACAAGACAAACATTTTAAGGCTCTTCATCATTTTGCTAAACTGGTCGTTCTGAGGGTTCATCAGTTGAACCGCACTCTGTATGTGAGAGGGTGGACCCCACAAAACTCTTGTCTGCTGGAGATTCTAACGCCAACAAAATGTTGCTGAGTTAGAAGCCAGCAAGCCACACCAGGTGTTCTTTACATACATAACACCCATCAGGTGCAAGGAAATAAGCCAATATACACTAGAGGTCGAGCTTCCAACAGATGGCAGGAGGCTGCAGATGACCTGTTTGGGCTATAGTTTCTCACTAATAAATGTATATACATAGACTTCCAGCGAGTTAAGTGATAGAGAATCCTGAGGATTTTACATAGAATATCATCAGATTTTCCTTCCAAAACAACTCAAGCGCCTTGGCATATAAAACAAAATTACCCAAATCATAAACCAGAACAGAAAGTTTTATTCAGTATCCTTAAAATTTGGGATTCACATGAAAACATAACTCTAAGTTTATATTAGAAACAATATCCCTACTAGGTGAGTGAAGACAACATAAATCTTATTTTTTTCATATTGTAGAAACAATTTCAGATATGACAGTGATGATTATCTTAGCAAAATGATATTCAAACCAAACACCAGTTTTCTGAGAAACTCCTGAATAATTTGGAAGGAGATCCATACAACTGTGATTGTATTTAAAAATATGCACCTTTATTTCATTTTGTCTAACTTTACGAACAGAAGCCAGTTTGAACAGACAACATTATTAACAATCAGACTGGAAGTTAAATGTAGTGTCAACTGTAATTAATGTATTTGCTTATAAAATTGGGCTACTAATGTCTATGAATTAAACAAGTGGTGGTCCACCCCTGGAATGAGATTTCATGATATTTACTATCTCACCTCTGTGAAAAATATCCAGACTAAATCCACCATATGCCAAAGTAAGTTAATTTAGACTGGTCGTTAAGATAGGAATAGGGAAAACTTGGGACCTGCTAGCTGCTTTGAATGGGTAATAATGCCATTCGCTGATGATGACTAGGAAAAGGTAGCAAAGTTATATGGCATATTTAGAAAATACGATTGATTAGGATTTTGTAATCATTGATTACCGGAAGAATTATAACTCATCATGTCATTTATACTAACCTAAATTTTCAAAAGTGCTTGATAGGAAACCCATGGGGATATTCTGAACACACATGTGAACATACGGTTTTATTCTGAGTGAGCTCCTCTTTATGTGTGTGTTACCTTGAAATCTATCCTCTGGGCAAACAGATAGTATTCACATCAACAGATTGACCATTTCAGCAAATTAGTGTTCAGAATTCATTCATGTATGAGTTTTGAAAATGTCTGAGAAGCGAAGAATTCTCAAACAACACATAACTAAACTGTCCTTTGCCATGTATTTTTCCTATTTGCAAAACAATAGAATGACAGTGAGTATAAGTATCTTGTGTTTAATAATTTTAGACATTTACTGTGTTCATAAAAATTTGATGCGTACACTAAGAGCTTTATAAATAGTCAACACGCAATGACCAATGTAATAAGTTAATGTTATAATCACAATCAAGAAAAATCTTCAATACGTGAGGTTATAAGTAAATAATTTATATCTTATGAGTTTTAAAAAAATGGTTCAGCTATGTGCTTCCCATGTCCTCTAAGACTGATAAATTCCCACTGTGTATTCTTCTGAAACACAAGCCGTAAGGTAGAGTCAAGGAATACACACACTAAAACAGAAAGTTTGTTCCAAACTTGCTGTGGCTGTCCAGGCAAAATTTCAATGGACTTCAGTGAGTTCCTGAGAATAGATTTGGTGGTGAACAATTACCCATAACTCATTTCAAGGAAAGAGTTTCCATTAAGTAATCTGAGACAAATGGTTACAGATTGGGTATTTTTCTGTAATCGTGATCCCATTTCACACTAACGTGAAGGACACAAAAGCTCAAAGGGTTCTTAAGATCCCTGAACTCAGTCTCCAACAGACGAGAACAGCCTGTGTAATTGCAGGTTGCACTGAGACTATCTAGAACAGCCCGTGTAAATGCAGGTTACACTGAGACTATCTCCAAAACGGAGGGGATTTATGTATGTATCAACGAGATAATGTTCTCCCCAAATATACAAAGATTATGAATGAAGCCAAAGAACACAGGGTTCAGCTGCAGGCTGTGGGCTGCTATCTTTGCAAAGATGACATCCAACTTCTGAACTTTGTGACTTGACAAAGCTTTTGAAAGAAACACAATGGCCTAACCCTAACACGAAGAGAAAAACTTTTTTTTTTAAAATAAGGCAGAGTTTGCTGTTTTTAGTTGTCCAGAGATCTATATTAGTTCTAAAACTTAAGAGCACCAGAGCAATTAGACTAGCTTTCACTTTATAGTAGGGACCCGAATGGTGGCTGTAGAGGTGCTTCCCCTGAAAGTCTATTTAAGCTTATTGGCCCTCTGCACAGAAGTATAGAAAGAGAAAATGGGGTTACATCTTTGTCGAAGACACTAAGGCTGCATGTAACAGTGTCTATGCAGGAAGAGATGTGAAATTTTGAGTGTGTGACAGGAGTCTGATGAATCAATCTGTCTCTTCTTGCCCTCCCTGTCTGTGCATCTTTCTCTCTCTATCCCTTGCCCTCTAATCACTATCAAAGCTACAGTCTCAGTGTGGAACAAGTTACTGTAGCAAGTTTGTGTTCAAGACTCACTAAAATACCTAGATTAGAAGAAAACCCTAAAATTGATTTGAAAATAATAAACAAAACCATATTTAAGATAAAATAGCAAAGGTCATAGGAATGTCACTGATCTCTTTTCACTGAGCCAATACTAATTACCTTACTTGGATAAAAATTCTCAAAATTTCAGCTTTCTGAGCTAACCGTATACTCCTGTAATCCTACCACTTGGGACATAAAGGCAGGAGGAACAACAATCCAAGGCAATCAGTAGCTTCGTAGTGAGTGTAAAACAAGTCTGGGCTATATGAATACATAATAGTAATGATGATGATGATGAACAATAAACCATATATTTATTAATGGTAACAATGCCAACAACAAGAAGAAAGAAATTCAGCCAGATGCTTTGAACTCTAGTTTTCAGTGAGGACACTCAAGCCTTTGAGAATAGTGCCACTCACCAATTGCCTTTACTTATACCCGAAGTACAAATACTTTTGTCGCATCATCAGAGATACTGGAAACAACCTATTTCATTCAAAGACTAAGAAATACAAGATAGAACTATCTTCTGCTAAAATTGGTTCTCAAGGAAATATCAAAAAAGAGAATATATTAACTTACAGTACTTTTAGAATTACCTTTTTATTCATTCATCCTTCCTTCTTTTCTTTCTCTTTCTTTTCTTTTTTCTTTTTGTGTACAGAGAAGACATGTTAATTGTTTTAAAGTTTTCCATATGTCTTTTAATTAGCATACATTCATGTACAGAGTCCTACGCTTCCCAAGGACATTATTTTATTCATCATTTTTGAAAACTTATTTTATATATCAACTACAGTTTCCCCTCCCTCCTCTCTTCTATTCAAGTGTTTAGTAAAGTCTTTATCGATTTGATAATTTAGGAGAAAATGTTTATTTCGATATCTTCCTTTTAACTTTTAAAGCCCAATTGAACAACCCATAGACATTAAACAACTAATTAAAACATTTTTATTTTTTTATTTTCAATTATAGATCTTTGTAGAATTTTGGACGAAAAATAAATCAATTTATTATGGAAATGTCCAGAAGCATCTATATTTATTAATTTGCATTTAATGACAAATATATTTCTCCTGATCTTTGAGAATACACTCAGAAATTTTAATGGCTTCTTGGCCCATATTTTTTTTTAAATTTTCGTTAAAGATTGGTTCTCCAAAATGTCTATTTTTAGAAACTATTTTACTGTAAATACAAACCAAAAACGGTATAATTAATTCACAACATTGTTATTTCCTGTTGTACATGCAGAGTATTATTTACATATAATACTCGTTTTAGTGCATTTTGCTGTTCTTGGTTTTAATTTAGGTAGACTTTGTGTTTAAATGACATCCCTGGGAAATCTGAGTAATTTTATCTTAAATAGTTATCATACTTTGTTCTGTAAAATGGTACCAGTAATAGAATTGAGGGGAAAAAAAAGAGTCCAAGAAATATAAATTTAACTACCACACTGTATTAAAATACAGCAAAAAAAATCTCATGGTCATCATTTCACAGGCTTACTAGACAATGTAAAATTCTTAACATTTACACTCAAACACTTGGAAATGCTTCCATGTAGCTAGAAGTACATTTTTTATGAAGTCATCTTTTATATCTCACATCTCTGTTTCTTGGTGTCCAGTAACAGAAAGATATATACACATAATTGTAGCAGAAATATTAAGTCCCAGGTGCTGTAATCTTGTTTTTGGTATCACTTAACTTCATGACTAAGGAAATAGAAACTAGTATAACTATTTTGCTCCTGGGAAAACTGAGTCTTTGATAGTTTAGTTAACATAACCATTGTTTAATTGCTGATAAGTGTATTTCAAAGTCAGTTCACCTAATATTCAAAACAGTTTTTCACTTCACCACTGTGTTTCCATAACTTGAAATATAGATTAGGAATATCAAAATGAACAGAATAAATTCCCAGTTAAGATGATACATATGTACATACATGCCTACATACATGTATATATACATGTACACATGTTGCATATCTACTTGTTACAATGGAATATTTCACCATTGAATACTCGTGGCTAAGTCTAACAAGAGATTCCTGCTTGGCTACATGCAGAGTTTTCACGAGGTGAGAAGAAATCTTTAGAATCTGAACCCATATTTTACATCTTCAGAGGACGCGGAGCTTTTTCAGTTTCCCATCAGACTGAAATATCTGGACATTTACTTTCAGCCAGGATGATGATAGCCCTTTAGGGATAATCATTCTCATTTTGCACCAGCACCTCATAGCTATAAAAATAATTCTTCAACCACCGAAGAGACAAGCAGAGTGAACTGCAGCAAATCAGTAGAACAAAGGCAAAATGTGTGGGTGTTGCTTCAGCTGTGCTCCTAATACCTGGAGTTGTGCCTGCTCTGTAAGAGACATTCAATATATTATCTCATACGAACAAACTAACTTGTGAATTTGGGGAAGGCACAATTTTCTTTCGTATTGTTGAAATTTAACCCTTACTCCCTCTAGCTGGCAACACCCACATCCAATCCTTTACTCCCAGGCCGTTCTGATCTTCACTCATGTAAACCTCCTGTAATTTGCCTGCTTCTACACTTCTATAGATAGTGACCTCTGAATATTGTAGTCACACAATCCAGTCCCCTCTGTCAAATACAGCTGCCTGAAGCTAACTCCTATATTCAGAGACCTCCCCAAACCAACCTATATGTGAAAATACAAAAGAACAATTGTTTAAGAAAATAAATATCTTCTAATCTTTCTTGAAATTGTGACTCTAAAAATCTGCATATAAAAATAATACTACTCACAAATTATTTTTGAGTAAATAGTTAAGTGAGAGACGCTTTTCTAAAGCACCCACCCCGGCTTCCAGGTTACTCCACTAGACACTTCTATGAACTAACACTCTTACCGCACCTCTGCACAAGTGATTCTAGTGACCATCTTCACTTATTCACATCTGTAGCATTTACTTGATAATATTTAATTGACAGTTTTTTGAAGCACAGGGAATAGATACAAATGATTTTTAAAAGTCCTGAAAGTGCTATATTAGGTGAAATAATATCCAGATATAGAGATTGACAGCAGTGTAGCAGGTGCTGAGGGGCTACAAGCAGGAGGGTGGCCTAATCAGATCTGAGTGTTGCCAAGATCATGATGCCAGGCATAACGGGGTGGTGACCCACCACTTACGCCAGGTCACTAGTTAGAAGGCCGTTTTCAGAGCTCAACCAAGAGAGAATGAGGAACCTTTCCATCACAACAGTAATGAGGGTAGAAAGAAAAAGTACACAGCGTGTATTTCCTTTCATTCAGCTTCTGCAGATGATCATATTAGACTGATATATTCCAATTGCAAGACGTAGTTCCACAACTGATAGAGCCCACAGGCATCAAACATTCTTAACTCATCTCGTTCACTCTTTAAAAAGTATTAATAAACATGGATATGTGTTTAATCCTGAGCTGGTAATACAAACATAAGCAGGGTGAATAACATACTAATCTTGATCTCAGGTCTACCTTAGCAAGAGAATCAAAATGATGCAGTGATGATAAGAATATTGTGATATTTAACAGACAATCCATAATGTTGTAATTAAAAACTACCATTACATTACCAAAACAAGCGCATTTAATGTTTCAGTAGTATTTACATCAGAAATACAACGAATAAAGAATTCAGAAAGAGCATTTCTGGCATTGTCTTTTATAAGTTGTGGAGTGGTTTTGTATATGTATTTACTTACAGCCCATTGTCTATGAAATGGAAGGATGGGTTACACTGTGGGTCACAACAGACAGGAAACTTCTAGCTCTTCTACCAGAAAAATTAGATCCATAGAAAACAAAGGACTACACAGAACATTATTTACAAAAAACTTCAACGTTGCAAATCAAGTGTCTATGCAAATCGTCTTTCCATACTACCCTGTTGAAGCCTCCAACTTAATGAGATGTCTAGCAGGGAAGAATCTTGTTAGCAAGAATCTTTGAAAGTGGCAACACATCGGTGCGATATTATTGTCAAATTCTTCTTAAGGAACAACGTGAAAACAGAGGAAGAACAATGTGAATCAGGTTGGCAAGGCAAGGCTTATCGCACTGTGTTTCCACAAACGTATTCTGTAATTTGCAGTTACTTCTCAGTGAGGACTAAACTCCAGTTTCATGTTAATTTTTCTATAAATGTCAACCCCATGTGACCCTTCATTATGCCATTCATCTACCCTGTGAATCATCCTAACTCTAGATTATGTATACATAGGTATACAAACACAATTATATGGGCTTAAAGTTATTTAAAAATTAGCTAATCCAGCAGAAAGCTTTAAAAAAAACATATTTTCCTACTAGTAATCAGAATGAGCTCTGAATCCAAAGAGAAGTATTATATACTGTCTTCCTGGTTGCTTTATCCATAGGAGAATGATTTTTGAGTGGCTGTAGATGCAGCTATCAAGATCTGCCTTCCTTGAATTGGTTACATCGGCTTCCACATCCATGCCGTCATCCTTCCTGTTAGAATCTGTGTTTTGAAAGAACAGCCTATCTTTACCCACCTGGGATCTTAAGAAATCCTTGGCACAATGAAGGTCTCAATAATTAAATGTATGATAGATACCTACATGGCTTACTGAATTGTTTGCTGTGTTACTATTTTGTGTCAAGTCAGAGTGTCTTTGTGATTTATGTTTGTTACTCAATTTTTCAAACATAAGACTCAGTTTGAGACTGTGTTTTAATGTTGGATGTTAAGTAAATGACAAAACTGAGATATAGTATAGCTTTAGTTTTTTTTCTTAATAAATGAGCAAATAGATTCTTAACTAATAAGTTATTTTTAATGGATAATGCGTATTATATAATGTGATCTTTTCAAACAGATAGAAAAGATTTAGCAAATGTGGGTTTTAAATTTTGTACTAGTAAATAAAAAGTGACCTAGAGTCAAAATATGTGATGGCAAGGATAGAAGAAATCTATTGCTGTGGCTTCCAGAAGTGAGATGATTATGCATTAACCTTTTCCTAGGACTCCTCCATGTGTACCAATGCATTTTCTTCTGATGCTCTCCAAAGGACAATTATGTGCATACATAATACCCTCAAAATAATAATAACAAAGATGCGCCAGTCCTCAGAGAGTACAGCTCAACAAGGACAAGTGCACTAAAGAAAGGAAAAGTCACATCAGATCCAAGGGGGAGCAGGCACAAAAGAAACAGGTAATTCAATTAACTTAGATGTCAGAACTTAAACCATGAGAAACATAATCGAGTTTTAATCTATACTTAAGACAATGGCCCTGGGACGTTTGCACAGTTTCAGCGCAATCTCTGTACCTTGCTCTGATATCGCTCCTCCTGTTAGGTCCTCCTCCGATGAAGGGACCGCTGTGGCTCATCACCAACAGCTCTCCAAAGTTGCCTTGCTGTTGGGATGGGAATAAATCCATCCACCCTCTCTCCACTGGCCCTCTTGTGCACAAGAGTGTACATTGGCAAGCTGAATTTACAGCTGCAGTCAGTTGGTGAGCCTAAAATAAAACAAACCCAAATCCAGAGGGCAAAAGATCAATCAGATTGTAATTAGTGCACAGAGAAAACTGAATAATCAAATGAGACAGATTAGCAGCATGCGCTAACCAACTGAACTCAGCTCACGCAGGAAGGCAAGTATTGAATGACAGTTTTCAGGGTTTTTTAATTTTAAAATTGTATTTGCTTAGCCTCTCTCTCCTCACTCTCAAGTACCTATGTATGTGTGTGTACACACACACACACACACACACACACACACACACACACACATGTGTGTGTGGAGATCAGAAAATAACATGTGGGAGCTGTTTCTCTCTACGATGTGGGTCCCTGGGAACTCATTTGGTTCATCAGTCTTTGAAGCTATCATCTTTACTTGCTGAGACATCAAAGTGGCCCAGATTTCTTAGTGTTAAGATAATATGCTGTCCAACTTTGACAAACTTCAGTAAGGATCCCCAGTACCTACTTACGTGTATAAATAAAATGTGTGATACCACTCCAAAATATGACTAGTAGAAAAATAAAATGTTCGATTGTATAATCTTTATTGGTAGAAAAACTACAACCCATCTAATATGCAAGGTATTTTGCCATAGCCGTGAGAAAATGAACCAATTTTCACATGAATTCAATGATTAAACCCAATGACTGGCAGCAAAGCGGGTTTGGTTTTCGCCTAAAATAAAAGAAATTCTGTATTAATATTCCTTACTTTTCTTACTGCTGTGAATAAACACCTGACAAAGACTAACTCAAGAAAGGTTTCTTTTGATTTACAGTTCAGAAAATGATAGAGTACATCATGGTGGGGAAGGCATGAAGGTCCCAAATGGCCTGTACAATCATGAAGCAAAGAATGAGCAGAAAGTGGGGCCTAGCTATGAAACCTCAAGTGCCCCCCTCCTGACCCATTTCCTTGAACGAGGATCCACTATGGCCTCTTAAAAATCCCACAACTTTCTCACACCACTATCTGAGAACATTTGTTCAAACCTGTGACCAAATGAAGACACTTCATATTGAAACCCAAACAAATAAGATTGCTTTAGAACATAGCACCTTTGTGGAACATCACAAGCTGGGTCTTAATGACAGAGGCATGGTCCTCCGGGGTCTTTTAGCCAAACGTGAAAAGAACCTGACTTAGGATCTACCCCATACAAGTATTTAGCAGTTCCTGATAGAGTATACTGGACCCAGTTTTATAAAATAGAATGATGACTATCAATGTGTTTGTTTTCTTAATGAATCAACAAATGAACTACCAGTATAAAGTATAAGCAAATTACATAGTAGAATTTTAGATGCTATAACAAGCATGCAACCACGAGTAGATCTGACGTCCTCCTGCACAACCCTGAATACCTGGAAGTGAATCCTCAGTTCTTCTAGGCACAAGTTTATAGAGGAAAGTTACATTTAATCATGTATAGATGAAAAAGAATTATTACTCACAAGCAACAGGAGCCACCTATAATGCCCATGACAGAAGCTGAAAGGAGATGGGTTGCCTTGAATTTTAAGCAATTGTTGCATGCTGGTGTCTGGACAATAATATAAAGCTGGCAAAGTTTGTATTCAAGATGACCTTCCACCTGTGTGGGTTTTTTTTTTTAATTATTTTGACCTGATGACCCTGTTCCCAGGCATCCGGAACCTTTGAGATAAGCTGACTATTAAAAAAAAAAAAAAGAACAACGCTGATGTGAAAAAAGCTTAAGCTTTTCCTCCACTCAAGCCAGGTAACCAGTGTGGATAAGAGATAATTTCCCTGCACTTAGACTCCTCGGCGTAAATTTAGAATAATAGTAACTCTCCTGTTAGAGGAGTCACACAGAATACATGAAAGCGTGCTCGGCAATATATATATAGCATTCAACAGATAATTGATGCTGCTCAAAATGGCCTTCAAATTGGGGACCCTCTAAAACCGACCCTGCCCTGAAGTATCTAACTATACAATTTTATTTCTTTAATCCAGGCCCTTGCAATTATTGAGAACTGAACAGAGTCTGATTATTATTAATATCTATATATTATGTTATTTTATTATATTATTTATATTATATTAATAATTCAATATTTATTGACTTTCAGATTTATTGACATCCCTGACATACATAAAACCGCCTTATTGTTTTAACTTTCTAAGAAGGGGGCTGCCTTTCTCTTAGCAGTCTGGTCTTTCAGACTTCTACTAGAGTAGCCAGTTTAGCTCTCCTAACGGTGTGTTAGGGCTTTTCTAACACACACCTTCAAACTGTTCTATGTTTTTCCCATAAACCAACTCTGTAAACCTAAGAACCAGATACTCAGAATTTTCACAATCATCCCACATCTGCTGCCAACTTTCTATATTAATTACTTTTCTTCTTGCTGGGATAAAAGTAGCTTAAGGAGGAAAGGGTTCATTTGGGATCACAGTTTGAAGGTTCTTGCAACATGGGAGAGAAGTTACAATGCATTAGCATTCAGGAAGCTGAAAAAAAAAGAGAGAGGATAAAAGAAAGAAAGAAAGAAAGAAAGAAAGAAAGAAAGAAAGAAAGAAAAGAAAGGAAAGAAAGAAAGAAGAAAGAAAGGAAAGAAAGAAGAAAGAAGAAAAAAAGAAAAGGAAGGAGGAAGGAAGAAAGAAAGAGAAAAAGAAAAAGGCTAGTGTTCATCTTACTGCCTTATGTTCAGTCAGGGGTCAGAAGAGTTATCCCAGGAAGAAAGTATAGTTGTTTCAATCTTATTTTCAATACATAAAGGATGCTAATGCAATCTCTCTAAATGTGCTAGTGTGGAAATTTAATTAAGAGGAACCAAGACACAAAAATAGCTTTGTATCAAATACACAGAAAGTTGGACTTAAGTACTAGATGACTTATGTTTCCATAGTGATTGTTAAAATTATATTTATAAAAGAAACCAAGTGTAACCATTTTAACAATTCGAGAAAGGCATACTTTAAGAGGTAAAATTAAAATTAGGGAAAATGAGACCATTTATAATGGGCCATTATGAGTCTGAATGACGATGATTATTGGTTCTGCTTAATAAAACTGTCATCTAACACAAAATAGATATTAAGCTAAATTGCATTGCATTATCATTCTATCAGGCTACGAAATTCAATGCAAAGCTTTAAAATATAAATCCACAAGAAACAGGCCAGCATCAACCTTCTCTGCCTCCAAACAGCTTTAATTAATGAAGGAAACTGTGAAGAATGAAAACGGCATGTTATAGGATGCGGCTTTTCATTAGCGCAAACGACCAAGTGTTTTTTATTTATGTTGTTAATAGCAATGTGGCTTTACAAGGATATTTACCAAGCCAGTACTGACCTTTCTCAACTTTCCACCTACTCTCTGGCTTTCAATTATTGCAAGTCTCTGTGCTCCAGCTGATCTCCAACATACCTGCTGCGGATCAAGCCCCACGGTGGAGAAATTTCTGGCTTAATTATCTCTCCAAATAGGTGGTTTGGGGAGTTGGGAAATCGAAATCATCCATTATTTGATCTCATTTGAGAAATAGAGATGTGTAGGTCGTTCCCTAAATATACAGAGTCAGAAACTCTGTGCTTAGACCTGTGGGTCTGTATTCTGTTGCTCATCTGAAGTGGTTTTTCTTTTCTTTTGCTTTTTGTGTTATTCACTAGTTTCAGAAGAAGCTATATTTGAATTGCTGATAATTGGTTATGATGATTTATTAGTGATAATGTATGGTGTGTTTAGCCTTTGCTTTACTTATACTCAGCCCATTACAATAAACATTCATCGAGACTACAATATGTGAAGGCTGGAGTCTTGATAGCAGGGGCGTGAAAAGGGAAAAAAACATTCTATTATGCATCTTGTAATCTGATGAAAGGAGTGTCCTTTTTTTGGAATTAGTATGTCAATAATGTAGCATTATTTCTGGAAAATAATAGAACCCTTCTTTTATTATGTCTTCCTTATTACTTTTTATTTATTAACTTTTGGAGACAGTATCTCATGTAACCCATACTAAACTTGGACTTACTGTATACCTAAGGATAACGCCGAACTTCTTATTCTCCTGCCTCCACCACTTGAGGGCTGAGATTATAGACAACAAACATCATACTTGGTTTATGCAATATCCGGGATGAAATTCTCGGTCTCCTAAATGCTAAGAATTCAGTATATCAACTAAGCTACCTCCCAAGGTCCATTAAATGAAAATTCCTATCATCAAATAAGTTGATATAGTCATTGAAATAAAACCATAATAGAAACCATAGAGAGTACATCGTACAAAAGTGTAGAGAAAACAAGTGAAATAGAAATTTGAAGTATATAAGATTCAGCAAAGAGGAAGATGAAATATCAGAAAAATATTAAAGGAAGTTTTGAACATATGGCAAAAAAATAAAACCAAAATCTCTGACACATCTCACAAGAATAGTGGTGAAAATAGTAGTGTTGAAAGGAGAGAGAAATGTTGAGATAATGATGGAACAAAATTTATCCAGGTGGAATTGAGTCCTCATATTTAGAAAGTTTCATAAAGAAAACAAATTATATTTAGCTGGTCATTTTGTTGTGAAAAGGCTGAGTATGAAGGACGAAGAGAGGCTTCTGGAGTCAAACAGAGATAAAAGCCTATCCAAAAGGAAACAATTAAGCTGAAAGCAGAGCTCATCACCATTGGAAGAGCTCAGACCAGAGGGAAAGTAAGTTCAAACCACAGTTAAGTGAGGGCTGGGGAAAGAGAGAGGTGGAGTAGGGTGCCAGATGTCCCCTTTTGTCTCTGTATGTGCAAATTCTCATATTTATACACAATGCCACCTGTGTAAACATCCACATGTGATGTTTTCAAGAGAAAGAATCAGAAAGTTTAACTGTGTCTAATGATAAAATTCCCTGTCATCATTTCAAACAGACTCCTATTTCATTAAAAGAAAGAGAGAGAAGAAGAAGAAAATCATGCGTTCAAGGAGAAAGGAGATGATGCGCAAAACAATCAGGATATTATATTGTTAAATCTGTCCTAAATTTTATGTCAGAATAACAATCACCCCAGGAATATTACTCACTGCAATTAAATAAAAACAACTATAGCTGGAGGCTAAAGAGAGGGCTGTAAGGGAAAGAACGCTTGCTTGCATAGTTAGCATGGGGACCTGAATTCAGATCCTAGGATGTTGTAAAGAGCTAGGAGCGGTCACAGGTACCTGTGTAAGAAATATCAAATACGAATCTTTCCCATCAGATACTATAAACCTTGTGTTTACAATAAAGAATTCAAATATCTTATTTCTCCCAGCTTGTAAACATTTTCATGCAAATGTTTTTATCCCCCATCCCCCCCCAGATACCTAGTAAAACTTTTATTTGCAAAAAGACCCCTGCTGCTTTCCAGAATATTATGGCCTAGATCTGTGACCATTTTCCCCTGGGAACAAAGAGCCCTCTCTCCTCTTTTGTTTCCTGTGAGCCAATTCTTTTCAGACTAGCCAATTGAGTAAGATTGAGAGGTTGGTGGGACCCCAGCCAATGGCAGAAAGACAGTCACAGTGAGCAACAGTAAAAAAAAAAAAAAAAAACAAATGCACTTCCTGTCTCTGTGTGGCTCAGTGTCCCTCAGCACATTTTCTTGATCAAGAGTTAAATTTGAGTCATTATTTCTATCCCTCATTACCTTGGCACTGTGAGGAGTGCAGGAAAGTTCTTCAGAGTGAGTTCACTGGTCACCAGGCTAGCTTCCAGGTACAGTGAAAGACCCTGTCTCCCAGGAGTTTGAAAGACTTAGAGTTAGAGCAGAGTGCCAGATGTCTTCTTTGGCTCTTGCAACTGCAAGTACCGGTACCCATGCCTATGCCCATACACATACATATATCCATGCACATATACCACATCTACAAACCGACACTCTCTCACAATAGACACCTAAAACTATAACTAAATTACAGATTATGTAATTTTTTTAATAGATCATCTAAGTAGAATTTTATTTTACGGCTTAAACTAATTTGGGAAGCTATCAAGAGGCACTTGAATTAACATTAAAGATGTAATCAAAATCAGTTCATTTCTCCTCTATATCATCAATTTAATAGCAATTTAAATACTCTTGTTATCAAAATAGATTCTATCTCACCCTGAAAGACTTACTAGTTTTTCTTGTTTAGGATTGTTTTTGTGTTGTTTTCGTCCCCCTCAGATTTCGGTATCTGCTTTTGAACATGTAATTACTAAATCATTTGTTTTTCAAAAATTAAAGTCCTTATTGTACAACGTTCATTGTCAAAGATGGAGATTTTTCTGAGGAATGGATATTAGCATGTTTTCTAACAGTGTTGACAACAAGACGTAGCCATATGTGGCAGAACAAAAGCAACCTGTTTATTATGTATGTCAGGAGATTTCTTTTGAGGTTGGATTGGTGAGCTACAGATCAATACTTCCCATTTATATTGCGGTATAGAGCTATACTTTAAAACTTCATATAGATTTTTCCGTTTTTGTTTTCCTGTGTAGTAATACTAGTATTCCTCCAGAAGAAAAAAACCAAAACAACTTTTGAGCAGTCCAATATGGAGGTAAATGCATTGTTTATACCTCTCTGTAGATGTCTGGGTTACTTTGTAAGATTATTTTGAAACATCAACAAGTGCATAAAAGCTTTCCTGTTTAATGACGGATACGTGTATATGAACTGAGAATCACCTCAATTAAAACATTTGAATCAAAAAGTATTGCTTCTAGGGTTAGGGAGATGGCTGAGTACATAAAATGCTTCCTGTGGAAGTAAGAGGACCAGAAATTGAGTGTCCAGAGCCAATGTAAAAGCCAAGTGGATGTGACAGCCCACCTTAATTCCATCTCCCAAAGCCTGAGACAGGATCCCTAGAACAAGATAGCTGGGTGGCAGCATTTTCAGTGAGTTCTATGTTCGACTAAGAGACCTTATCTTAATTAATAAGGAGGAAAATATATCAAAGAATTTCCCAGCTTCAACATAGAACCTTTACATGTACTTACAAATACATGGGCTACCACACATGGGAACATGCATAAATACATATCACACACACACAACACACACATAAAAAATTGAAAAATTTTTGCTAGCACAAGTAATAACACTATGTTGTCATAACTACTGGGTGATTACACATTACAGGCTGTGTCTACATCCCCAAGAAAATGGTTTCAAGTCATCAAAGACAATAAAAAATAAATTCAAAACCAAGTCATTTTTCTATAGATAAAACTTTCAATTATACAAATGTATGTGTGCCTTATAAAATAAATCACTTGATTTGTTATAGGTATTTTTGATAATTACCAAAGAGATGACGTTAATTTCCTCATTTCACCTAGACTTACATTATGACTACATTTTCCTTTGATTAGGAAAAGTATCCCTCCACTCTTCTTTTTTTTCTCCAGGACCCATCTTGCCTATATTCTCAAGCAGTTCTTAAGTTATGTCAAGATGTCAAAATCACGAGCATTGATCATACAAGTTGTTCAAAACTCAAAATGAAAGAATCTTCCTTTAAGAGGGCTGCATAATAATATAGGCATTGGGATCACATCTAAATATTTTTTCAGTAATCTAGATATCCAATATCCTAATATAACTAAGATTGTCTATGCTAAAGTAAAACTCCTTAAGAAACAGAGAGTCATTTGGGAAATCCTGATGCTCTCCATATATGTGGAGAGCAGATGACTAGAAGGAGAATTTGTTAAGAGATCTTTAATGTTGCAATAGGGAAATAGCTCAGGAGTAACAAACAACCATTTAATTGAACTTAAGTCCACGCAATAGGAGGGCATTCATGTTTGGTACTATAAACCTAGCCAACTACCTGTTGCTGGAGAGGTAGGTCATAGACTCTAGAGAAGAATCGATTACAGCTGCTTTCTTAAATCTCTAAAATCTTTCTAAATATTAATCCTCCTATTCATAATTAAGAGCATGTCTCTCCTCTTATCAAATAAGCTTGTTTTGTAACATATATAGAGCCATTATAAGAATCCACAGCTGATCAAAACACGGGAATACAACTAGCTGTGGGGTGTCTATCTTCAATTGCTCCAACTACAGAATACCAGATAAGGCTTGTAAATATCATGTAAGAAAGGGCAGAAAGATTGTACCAGGATGTGGCTAGTAAGATTGCCTCTTCCATGTGTGACAGGGAACCTACACCCATGAAATCTAAACATGATCTCAAAAACAACATCAATTGGCATGCAACATAGATGCAGGAAATCTCCCAAGACCCCACCTTAGAACTGGATGAAGAGCTGCAGGCAATTCATGGTTGCTGGGAAACTAGGTGATGAGATTCAGTCTTCACAAGGGAGGAAGCCCCTGACAAGTCATCCAATCCCAAACAGTCAGCTCTAAACACATATACATATGAGTGACACTAAATCGACTCAGCAAGTTGGGTTTCTCTCTCCTCTCCCTCCCTCCTTTTTTCCCCTCCTTCCTCCCTTTCCTTCCCTCCCTCCCTCCTCCCCCACTCTGTGTGTGTGTGTGTGTGTGAGAGAGAGAGAGAGAGAGAGAGAGTATTCTTGTGTATAATAACTAAAAGAGGTCATGAAATTGAGGAGGATTTGGGGAGATGGAGACATGGGAGCATTTGGAGGGAGTGGGAGAAATGATGTGGATACAGTACTGATGTATGAAAACTTTAAAACAATTTTAATTAAAAAGTAGCAAAAACACGCTTGGTTTTGAGGATAATTGGTGTGCCTATTAGCATATCAAAACAGACCCTGGCAGCCAGGTTCTCCCAGCATCCCTTAGTTCTTACCAGTCATTGGGTCCTCATAGCTGGCATATCCTGCCCACGACCCTGATCTCACCAGTCCAGGTATTGACCTGGTTTTCCGACTCTCCAGCTCCTCTGGCACCTACATAACTCAGCCATTTTAGCTACACCAATCTCCTGGCCAGTCTGCAACTTGTCTGGGTTGGCTGCTCTTTCCTTGTTCTTCTCTTCCTCTTCCCTCCTCTTCTCCTCACATGGCCTGGCTCAGTGTGGGCATGTTTACTCTGGACTCTCCCGGATGTCCCTGTGTCTGCCTGTTTTCTCCTTTATATCTATTATAAACACCTCAAACTTTAAGAAGCAGTCATGTATTCCTTTTATTTCTTTTTTTTTTCATTCATAAAAGAAAAATAATTGTGGAGAAATATTGGAAACACCTTAAAAAAACACGCGATGATTAAGGAAAAGTTGACAGAGGGAACCCATAGTGACACAAAAAGTTCTTCTCGAGACTATTGGCTCATTTTTAATCAATCAATCAAGTAATTAATTAACTGCTAAATCTGGTGTGGGACACATATCTTAAATCCCAGCACTCTGAAGTCAGAGGCAGGCATATTTCTGTGAGTTTGAGGCCAGCCTGGGCTACAAAGCAAGTTTCAGGACAGACAGGGCTGTTAAACAGAGAAACTCTATCCTGAAAGAATAAAAACAAATGAAATCCTTCAAAATAAGTGAATAAATAAACAATTTTTTTTCTTAACTCACAAAAAATCTGGGCAATTTAAATTTACAAAGATAACGTTTGGGATATATCTTAAAAAAGCAGTTATCTTCAGATTTGAAAGCAACACTGTGCACTGTGGTCATTTCCTTGTTACCTCTTAGATTTGTACAGTTTGAGTTATTAGACAGAAATTAACAGTCTAGTATGTTCATATTTAAAAAATATTAGCTATGACAGTCAACGGTAGATCACCAATATTTTTTTTGTTAGAAACTGATAGTATAACTTTTCAAACTATAGGATCCAGAAGACTAGTCCTAATGCAATAGTAAGAAATAGGCTACAATGCTCTGGTAAGACAAACTCTAGAGGAACACATTTATTCTTAGCACCTGCTTAGATTCTACCACAGCCTAGGCATTTTATATTTGGTATAATATTTATTGCACTGAATAATCAAAGAATAAATACCATGGATTTACATTAAAATCAAGGAAGAGGTTTCTCTAATCATATGAATGTTCAATTTCCAGTTCTTTTTTCCTTTTTTTTTTCTTTTTTTAATTTTATGTGTATTGGTGTTTTGCCTGCATGCGTATCTGTGTACGATGTGCATGTCAGATGCCCAAAGAAGCCAGAATGCATCTCTGGATCACCTGTAACTGGAGTTACAGACAGTCATAAATTACATGTGGGTATTTGGGATCAAATCTGGGTCCTTTGGAAGAACAACCTGTGCTCTTAACAACCCTTATTTCTCTGGCCTGTAATTTTATTTTTAAAGGTATATATTTATTTACTCTGGTTATCTTAAATATGGCCTTTATTGAAATTAGGATTTTTGAAAATACAGATCTATTAAGTCTGTTTTAATTATAAATTTAATTATAAATTATAAAATTGACAAACTCTCAATTCTTTAAAAACATGTTTTCTTACACAGTCAAACTAAGCAGTATGTCATTGTTTACAGCTAACTTTCAGTTTCATGTGAAATACTGAATTTGGTTAGTTGAAACCTTATAGTGTCCTCATTAAGATGGAAGTTCCTTCTAATAATTTTAAAGAAATGTTTCACCTATTTATCTAACTTTAAATTTAGTGTATTTTAAGCAGCTATCTTTCTTACATGCAAAAAATGCTGAACTGAAAGCAAGATGGAATATGTTGACTCAGAGCAGTAGATGTACAGGGTGTTCACCACACAACCCTAAGAAACATTCACAAAACAAATTTTACAGATAAAAGATAAACATATTTATTACAATTTTTCTCAGAAGGTAGTTTCATGGATTTTTCCAAAAAACAATTTTATAGTGAAAATTTGTCTCTTCATGAACAGAGGGTGTTTTGAAAATACACATGCTTGATGCATTGGATTGTGCCTTTCCCATTCATGTATCAAAGCATGAATGTGCAATGTGATGATGTTTGGAGAAGAGTTGTTTTTTTTTTTTTTAATGAGATCATTACACCTAGCTGTGCTTATGAAGGCAGAGGCATCTTGATGAGATTGGGGACCTTAAATAAGAAACCCTACACATTCTTTTCAGTCATGTTCCTTTAAAGAAGTGCCCACATGTAGTGAGGAAAGCAGACTTATTAGGAAAAGAAAAAAATCTCAGATTGACACCCAACATGCCTGAACCTTAATTTTGGGGCCTCATCCTGTAGAACTTACAGGAAATAAATTTGTGCTATTTAAACCACAGATGTTTGATACTTTTTATTCTGGACTGATAACAACATGAAAAGATATTGATAAGGGATGGGATGATTTTCTGACACATACCTTAAAATGAAGAAGATTTGAAATTTGATGATGCATAAGAGACTGAAAGAATTTTGACAGGTCCACCATAAATGTTATATGTGATTCTAGTGAGGCCTCGGGTGGAATGGACACATTTTTAGGAGCATAAGGAACATTATTGCTGAGTGGTAAAGAGTTTGGCAGATCTATGTTGTGGTGTTTTATCACTGGGAGACCTTGGGTGGATGCAACTGGATAGTTCACTGTGGAAGTCTGTAAGCAGTGTGTTAAAGAATCAATGTGGTCCCTTCCACCTGATTATTGGAAAGTATGAGAGGGTGCAGGTGAAATGAAGGAAGGTTGGTGAAGGAAAAAGGAACCACAATATGAAGATTCGGTAAATTCTCAAGTTCTTTATATTACTGCAGAGAAGATGAAAATAGAGATGAAGAAGAGAAAGAGGCAGAAAAATATAGGAAAAATGGGGAGAGAGAGAGAGGGAGGGAGGAAGGGAGAAAAGAATGACTGAAGGAAAGAAAGAAGAAAAAGGAAGAAATGAAGGAAGGAGGGAGGGAAGGAAGGAAGGAAGGAAGGAAGGAAAGAAGGAAGGAAGGAAAAAGAAAGAAAGAAAAAAGGAAAGAAGCAAGAGAGAGGGAGGGAGGGGTACAAAGAGAGGGTGGAAGGAAGGAAAGAAGAGAAGGAGAAGTAAATGGATATAATTTTGGTGAAAATAATGCTGTATGGTGAGGTATTTGGTAAAATTTTTGGCTTATGTGAAGAGATATCTGACTCTCTAAGCTGAAGGGAATAAAACAGGACAAAATGAGTGGATGCTGTCAGTCACCTTGGATTCGAGATGACAGAACTTCTCGGCTGTGGGCATCTATGACGTTTTAGGGAAAGGTGCTCCCAGCTGCTGTTGCGTTCAGAGATCTTAAGAGTCACATGCAGTGTCACTGTCTGCATCACCTCTATTGGTTGTTGCTGGAACTAGACCTTCTCACAGCCTGCAGTGTGATACAGATGTCAACCCCACCGAGTTAACAGGATAGTGTGGAGTATGTATTGCGATGGGGTTTGCAGAGAGTGCCGTGGAAGAACTGTGTCCCCATTTGTTCCTTACAATGCAATGTATTTGGATATAGGTCTTTTTTTTTTTTTTTGGATATTTTAGTTTTAGATGAGATCAGGAAGGCAGTGCCCCCATATTTACCAGGAGAATTACACGTGCTTCCTCTCTGTACCTCTTACTAATTTTTCATCATTGTTGCCACCTTCTTCCTAGACCCTCCTCCTCGTCTTGCTCTGGCTCTTCCAGAAAACAGGCATCTACAGTCTCACAAGTCAGCCCTCACCAGAACCCAACCATGCTAACACTCAGATTTTGAATGTATAACCTTTAGCATTTGGGGAATGTTAATTTTGTTGCTTGGGTCACCTAGACTGTAATATTTTGTTTTGTTTAACACAGTTACCTTTGTAAAGACACAGAGAAACCACAGGATTTTGTAAGTCTAATTGCTTAATTGCTTAATTGTCTGCCCATAGAAACCCTTGGGGTATTTCTATATAATCAATGAAGAAAATTTAAAGACCAAACGATTATCAGGAGTGTCTATAGCTTATTGAATTTTGTATGTATATTATTATATATTATAGGTAGGTAATTCAGTTACTACTAATAATGGGGTTTTATAAACCCATTGAAGGCAAAGAAAAATCTCAACCAAGTATAATTTGACTACTTTCGTAAAGCTTTGGAGTTATTTTATAATCATTACACTATTAGTATCAATGCATGCCTTATTTAATTAAATGTTAATTTCATCCTTAACTCTAGTGTTCCATTTTTGAAGTCACCAAATACAGCTTCATATAAATTCGATAGTGTGTTTGATAAATTGTTAGACTGATGTTTGATGATAAAGATTGTTTTAAAGTAAACACTGTCCACCCTACCTGATAAAAGATTGAGAGGAACATGAGTATGTTAACAGTTAAGGCATAAAAGGATATGTTACATTTGATTTCACAGAGCCAGTACGGCAGCCAGAGCAGCAGGAGGCAAGTTGGATTGTATGGTCACTGAGGACCAAACCCAATTGAGATCAACTTCAGATTGAAGGTAGTGACTGCGGAGAACATTGACAAAGTCCTCTTCCATGATAACAAAATTCAAATGAAATAGAGAAAGCTGTGGAAATGCTGACTTGATTCCCCGAGTTACTCCCTGATTTTGATATCCTTCAATTACCAACAGCTCCTCTGTGCTTCAAATATACACCACGTCTCCTTCTCAGCGTTCACTACTTTATTTTGAAATACACTGTAATCTATATTTATCCTGTAGCTGATTAAATGGTTTAGTTGAGAAACACTCTCCCTCAACACCTTCTGGTTATTCTCATACCTCTAGTCCCAGATCAAACAGACTGAGCTTTGGAATTCTCTGCTTTGTCATATTGTCTATAATTCGTTTCCCGTTTTCATTATAATAGTATACAAAATACATTTCTAGCATTGCTCTTTTCAGTGTTTGAACTTCCTGTTAATGGATTTGTGTTCTGAATTAGACTGGGAGATCACTGGGAGTAGAGATTCATCAATGTCTTGTTTGACACATACGTGGCTACTTTAGTACATAATAGGGCTACTTTAGCATTCTTTAACAGGTGTGGATGAAAATAATTTCATCCTATTTGCAACTGAGGTGTGTGCCTGAGTTGGTACAAGAGACAGGAAGAGGAAGTAAAATATAAAGTTGTGAAATAGGGAGAAACTCATTGCTGGGGTAATCTAATTCCAGAAGAAAACTTTGTGGGGTGATGATATTCATCAGTACACAAGTATAGGATAATAGACTGGGGAGACATTGCTGAATTAATATGTTTATTTAACATTTAGGCATCAAGCAGATTTGGGTGAACAGATAGGGAACGTAGGCACTGGGAGCCAAGAATGAGATAGAGGTGATAGACATGCAGTAGTAGTAACGCCTTTAACTAAAACACTTCTGACTGCTTAACACAGTGTCATCCGTATGTCAGCAAACCTAATGCATCAGCAAGTGAAGCAACTGCAATTGCTCCTATTTTATAAGCTTAGTAACTGATGCTCAGATCTTTACAAGGGTTACTCCATGTCGCGTGATTCCCAAAGAAGGTAGGATTCAGCCTTATACAGTACAATTGTAAATGCATATTTAGGAACAACCCAATAAGGAGACTGGACTTCTCATCTCTGCCATTGAAATTCGGTGTGACTTTGGTTTTGCCAGTCAGCCCTTCTGTGTCATTGAACTCCTCGTATGCATATTGAGGACTTCATCGGCACTGATCTCAAAACTGTATTTGATGTAGAGTAACACTCAAAATCATTATTTTAATTAAACCATGGAGGAAAAGGTTTCTTGGGTAAGCGTGGGAAGACCAAACAGGGCATGCAGATGCTTCTGTGGTTAAAGAACTAGCTGCCTGTGCACAAGGGTGAGGAGCTGAGTTCATCTTCCCAGAATCCATACAAAGGCTAGAGTGGGCAGAAACTGTAATTTCCCAGAGCAGGCTGACTAGCAAGACTAGCTGTATCAGCAAGTTTGGATATTGGCTGAGTGACCTTGTCTTGATGAATAAGGTGGAAAATCAGAGATCAAGAATGATTATGGAAATCAGTCTCTGCCATACACATGCACGCTCACCTACATGATGGATATCTACACACACACAAATATGCTTCCACACATGCGAGCATGCACACACAAGCTATAAACATACTTGCAATGGGAAAAGAACAATAGAAAAAAATAGGAAAATCTGTGACTTTTTTAAATGGCATGGGAGATTTGCTATCAAGTGTGAACATTTCCAAGGAGTAAAGTGGAGCTTCGAGAATGGAGTTATGGCTAAATCTTTACAGCTTGTCCAAGACAGGAGGCAGCAGCTTTTTACCATATGGTGATATTTTATTTATTTTTTAATAAAAAAAAAACTTGCCTGAAGATCAGAGGGTAAAACTAAGCCACTAGAGACCAACCAGGCAGTGGTGTCACACACCTTTAATCCCAGGATTTGGGAGACAGAGGCAATAGATCTCTGTGACTTCAGGGCCAACCTGGGCTACACAAGATCAACACAGAAGCAGATCCAGGTGGAGATGGCTCACACTTTTAATCCCAGTACTAGGGAGTTACAGGCCTTTAATCCCAGCAATAATGGGGAATATAAAACGAGAGGAGACAGAGGCTCAGGGCTCAGTTGTAGTAGCCCAGCCTTCGTAGAAGTAAGAAGTCTCTAGTTGCTTAGCTGTTTTGTTTTTCTAATCTTCAGCTTGAACCCCAATATCCATCTCTGGGTTTTTGTTATTTGCGCTACATCACCATGTTTCTAGAAGCCATTAAACTATGCTAAAACCATACAATGTCAGTGAAGACGTGAAATGCGAAACCTAGTAGATCGTCAAGATTAGGGTTCCTCATAAGCAATGGTAGTGAAGAGACTCTGCTTATATATTAGGAGGTAGATCTTGGAGTAAGTAGTTTCCTAAGCAAATGCAAAACTCTTTTTCTCCCAGGATGTCAGAGGAGGGATTTAAACCCACAAACAGATTCTGAAAGCTTGTAATCCACTGTTTCTCCTCCTACACATTTGTGTGATTTCTGTTGGCTCCAAACACTCTGTCTATGCATGGTTCACAGGAAGATTCCCTCTCTGTGTCACTTTCTCAGGAATCCTGGACTAGAGTAGAGATGAAGGGATTTCCCTCAAATGTCTTCCTAAATGTTGAACACTCTCCATTCTGCACAGGTTCCAGGTTTTCTAGCTTGGTTTTGTTGTTGTTATTGTTATTAAGGCAGTTTCTCACCTATCCCAGGCTGGCCTTGAACTCACTCTGAAACTGAGGTTGAACTGTTTCTTGATCCTCCTGTCTCCATACACTTAAGGCTGGGATTACAGATTGAATGCTATTTAAATAAATAGATAAGAAAAGGCCTACACATGTGTGCCTTGAATGTTTTCTTTCTGGTCCTATGACATGTTCATCTAAATATTCTAATCTAATTATGTATAGATTCAAAGTGCTATATTTTGTGTTAAAATGAGTACTTTTTTATGCATAGATTTCCCATTAGCGGTAGGTCTATTAAGTATCAAAATCTCATGCATGGGACATGGCTAAATGATTCGTTTGGGTGGATTTGATTGTTGAGGTAAATATAGTACATGAAAATTAATCTTAAACTAAACTCAAAATTCAAGTTTCCACAGCCTACACTTTACTCTAGCTCAAAAGTTAACTTTGGGCGTTCTTCAGATTGTCTGGGGAACGTTTAAAAATACCATCTCCTGAATCCCACCCGAGGCAATTAAATTGGAATCTCTGTAGGCGGAGGCTGAGTATTTCTCAGAATCTCCCCAGTGATTCCTGGGAACACATAGACTGAAAGCCTGTATGTGGGGATGTGACAGCACCAGGGATGGTGGAATGGTCACCAAAGCTAGTGCATTCCTTCCCAACCTCAGCATTATGAAAAACATTGTAGGAGAAACAGATTAATAGCACAAAGTCCTCGCTCTCAGTGTTGAGACTGCAGTAGGGGAGAAAGACGGGGTGAAACAATGTCTTAAAAGATAGAGAAGAAGGGAGGATGAGATGATTCAATAGGTTAAGGCACTTGCCTCCAAGCCGGAGGACCTGAGTTCCATGCCCAAAACCCACATGGTGGAAAGAGAGAACCGACTCACTCAAGTTGGCTTCTTCTAATCATATATATGCTATGTCACATCAAGTACAATAAATAAAAATAAATAAACAAATATATGTTAGAAATAAAAAATAGATGTAGAATACAAAGAAAGTAGACTAAGCAAGCATATTTGGCTAAATGATTGAAATGTTAAAAATAGTTGAGAATACTTACTAAAAATCACTGAGGGTTATGGAACAAAAACCAGTTTTTCAAAATGAATATAAGTAGGCTTAGAGAAAAAAACTCACTGTTAGTTTCAAGTTAAATTAAAGATTAATGGCAAAATAAATGAGAATTCAGAGGAGGAAATAGACACCAAAACGGAGCAAAATCCAGAGCAGTTATTAATGCAAAAACCCTATGGTGATACGTCTATAGATTAAGAACTGCTTTAGTATATTTTTAGCAACTTGAAGTGAAATTCTTAAAGTGACTAATGGCATGGTGATGTTTTCCTTTTGTAAGAAATGCTGACTGGCTCATGACTTAAGAGCATGTTGCAGGCTGTTGGGGAAGTACAGGGTCCTTCTGCCCATGGTTGCCCCATGGCCAATGCCAATGAGGAGATGGCTCGTGAAAAGAATTCACAACATTGCAGAAGAAGTCAGTCTTGGTGGGGCCAGCTTCAAAATTGTAAAATAAACTACTTTTAAAATCTCATTAGAATCCCAGTAGAAATGTTTCATTCTTTCCTGAAAGAATGTCGGAGTGTGCCCAAGACCCTGCCACTACTCTCCCATTTCCAGGATCCTCACCTCTTCTGGGATAGTACCCTCTCATAGGTCCACACTATGTCCCAAATCTCCAGCCTACAGAGCAAGCCTCCGGCATATGAACATTAGGGGAGATGTAAGCCAAACCAAAACAGGGGCCTGTTCTCAGAGGGAAAGACTTCCCAGGGAACGTGTGTGGTGAGAAGCATTTGGATGTGTGGACTGTTGAGATGCAGACGTCTAGATATCAAGTATATGTCGGCATGGTGTGAGGTAATGCTTTGGGAAATGCCTGGCTGAGATACAAGAGGAGGTTTGCGAGAAAGGAGCTTTATCTCTAGCATGATAAGAAAAGGGGGAAAAGCTGATCCTTGGGAAAGGTGTATGTTCCCAAACAAAGCGGAAAGATGGAGTTAGGAAGACATATCAAGGAAGTTGATCAATAACATCAAGGTTCAAAGGGAGGTTTATAATTAATTCTGAGAGCAGCTCCTGAGTTTGGTATTCAAAGGGCTCTTAACAGAAACATTTAGAGAGAGGAAACCAAACTGAAAGCACGGGAGGGGTGAACATAGACAGAGGACAAGGCTAATATTAAAAAAAAGAGCCTCCAAAGTAAATGAGCAGTTCTGGGTGAGCATGAACAGTCCTGAGCCATCACTCATTGCACAAATTTGCTTGCTGTGAAGCCCAAGAGACCGGAGTTCAATTCCTGGAACCCACATGATGAAAGGGAAGAACCATCTCTTGAAAGTTGTTGTCTTACTTCTGTAAGGAATCCTAAACACACAAATAAACAAATAAATGTAACCAGAAGAAGCCTAAAAGGTAACTAGAAATTAATTTCAGAAAAACAGCATCACTGTGTCTTTTCTAGCCAGGGAAAGGAAATGAATGGCCTCTTTGCAAAGGTGCTTCTTGGGAAAAGAACTGGGTGTTTGGTTTGGGTTGTATTTGCCTAATTAATTAATCTTACATAAAAGGAGAAGCTGGATGGGTGCTGAAAAATTACCTTCTCTGCCTTTTCCTTAGGATCCCGTAAGTGTTCCTAACGAATACAGGTTACCTCAGCATAGAGCTTCAATCCAGCCAAGAGTGACAGGCCATTCACTGTAAAAGAAACCAGGACTAATGCCTTATGTGAGTACCGTAAAGAAGTCACCAAAGAAGAAACAAAATTAACTATTTGCTACATATCCAAAAGAAAATTTCATAAACATACTACAAACTAAAAGACAAAATGAAAAAAAAAATGAAGGATTCAAATATCAACGATCAGTCAGTATGTTTACCAAATCAATGACTACAAATTACGGTCTTAAGTAACTGAAACACCAGAGAAAACTAAGGAAATTTCACCAGTAGACGCAGTGGAAGCCACAACCTTTGGTTTTCAAACTTTCAAGCCCCAGGAAGAAAGCTCCAATCCATTGTGTTATAGTTTTTCTAGGTGTTCAGTACCCTCTTTTCACATCTGCCCTGGACCCAGAAAAACTTCAGAAGAGGCCAGAAGCTCCGTCTAGATAGATGTATTTTCATCATCCCCACATTAATTCGTTCTTGTTTAGTAATTTTGATATACTTTTATTGCCCTTTCCCCCAACTCTTCCCTTCAGCAACTGAGGTTTTTGTTTTGTTTTGTATTGTTTTTTTTCAAGTGACTTAGATACCTAGTTTCTATTCCAATTTTATAAAAACGTCTGTGAGTTTTCCTATTTTTCATTTTCAGTTTCACTTTGTGTACGTGAAGATGGCATTTGGAATTACCGCTCTGATTTCAATACTGTCCTAGTTCCCAAATCCCAGGCTGGGATTGGTTCCAGACTATGCGTTTGTAGCACCACAGGGTGCTTGCTTAGCTTCCCACACAGTGACCTCCTTAGACTGGCATGCTTTGTCAGGTTTTAGAATAATTGCACCATTGATTTCAATCCTGCCTCTAAAGAACTTCCCACTACTTTGCACTTAGACTCTGTGCCATGGTTAAAGGCTGAAAGGCCACAAACTTTCAGGGGATTCACTATGTTTCACGATGAACAATATTGTAGTTTTAAATTCATAAATTATGGGATGGACTTCTTACCAAGTTGATTTTTCTAAGTAAGGCACTATGTATGTAGACAGTAGTCCAAATTTCCTTAATGTTCTGTGTTAATTCTGTAATTTAATTAGTATGTTTTATTGCAAATGGATAAAACTGTTGAGGTTATAAAGTTGTTCATTAAGGAAGCAATTCTCTTGCCATTTATTTTGCTCTGCACTAAACTGAGATGCCAGGTGGCCACAGGAAAGCATGGTAATATTAATTAAATAGTGATTTTATACCTGGAAATGTTTAAGAGGTTTAAAAAACTTCAATTAGCATGTTGCATTACATTGTAGTTGGAAGAAATAGTGTTTTGAGCGCTTTACTCTTGTTAATGTGTCTTTGGTATATATGATGGAAAGTGATATTTTGTAATACGCAGTCCTGTTTCATTTTCTGCTCTTATTTACTTTCTCTGTGTGTCTAAGCATGCATGTGTGTGCATGTGCGTGTGTGTATGTGTGCAGGTACATGTATGTGGTTCTATGTGTGCATCACAGAACATGAGGACTTCAGAAGGAAACTGTGAGAGTCAGATATCCCCTTTGACCCTTGGGTTCCAGGAGGCAAACTCAGGTCTTCATGCTGAGTGGCAAGCTCCTACTTTTACCAGCGGAACCAGCACACTGGTCCAGTAATTCCATTTCTAGATGTCCAGTTTTAATAATCTAATATCACTAATAGGTGCTGGAAACTACAAAAAAACTTTTGCAGTTTCTGATTTTAGAGATTTAAATTTTATTGGTTTTATTTTTCTGGGTGCCTTTATTTTCTCACATTTCTGTATATATACATCAATTCACTTGTATACATAAATGACCTGAATCTATCATCTTCACTGGAGGATTTACTTGCCTGAAATAGGGTAGTTCCCTCTCAATATAATATAAGGCAGTTCCCCCTTTCTCAATATAATCTATAAATCTAAATGCGGCATGAATTCCACCAGAAATACGCAGTTACTCTCAACAGTATATCATGAAACCCTCTCTCCCGCTTTTGGGTATCTTTACCCTTTAATATATTTTCATTAATGTATTAAATATGGACTTCCTCTTGGTAGTTTTTAAAGTATTATACTGAATAAATATGTTTAAGTAGCATTCACAATCGGCTTAGCTTCAAACCTCAAGAACAGGATATGTCCTGAAGCAATCTTTGTAAATTTACAGTTTAACTACTGTTTGAGAAAAGTCCATAATAATATGGATAATAATATTCAAATAAATATAACTATTATGATAATGTTGAGTATATACACTTGATTTTTCAGATGTTAGTGTGATCAAAGATGATAGGTAGATAGATAGAAAGATAGATAGATAGATGATAGATAGATAGATAGATAGATAGATAGATAGATAGATAGATAGATAGATAGATGACACATAGATATAGATAGGTAGATGACAGATAATTTTTTAGTCTTAGTGTGTGTATGTATCCATGCACTTGTGTAACTCTGTGTGTGTGTGTGCATGTGTGTGTTACTATGTATGAGTGCCACAGTTCAAGGACAGCCTCTGGTGTTGACCTTCATTATCCACCTTAAAACGGGTTCTCTTTGTTGTTCTCTGCCTGTCTATACCAAGCTAGCTGAACCACAAGTTTCTGAGAAATTCCCGTCTCTACCTCCTCTCACACTGCAGGGGTGCTATGAGCGCAGCCCCACACTACTGTGTCTGGCTTTCCACAGGTCCTGAGGATGCTCAAGCTAGCATGGCAAACACGTTAACCCACTGAGTTATCGTTTAAACCCCCAAGAGTGACTTGAAAAAGAGAAAAATATAATGACTTAATTTTGATTAGCCTATTACTAGTTTTCAGAATCCATTCTATTTTGCCTTCTTATTACTGACGATAATGTGATCTAGTGAGTTGTGCCATTACACTGTCTGCTTTCGGAGGAGGAACCCAGTGTTCAGAGAATTATAATTTGATCATAAAGATTTGATCTTTATACATTAATCAGCTAGAGGGGCCGCCTGAAACAGTCTGAGCTAATATGTCCTCAGTCATTACCGCTTTTTTAAAAAAAATCAATATGGATAATTGAGTTATTATAAAAATTTAAGAAACAAGTTAGACAAAAAAAAAAAAAGTGGTCTCATATTTGATTGTGAGATTCAGAGGCTGTCAGATATCCTTAGCAGAGAGCTCCAGGTTTCCTGAATCACAGGCTTCAGTGGGTGGGTAACGAGCAGCATCCAGATCCCTCCCAGCGCCTGGACTACATTCTGAGTATTGTTCAAATGTTCAAGACGAGTATCTTCTCTAAGAGAATGACCATCATCAAGAGTGCACGCCAAGCAAATTGCCACATCTACACACATACTATCTCTAATCCTCTCCACAGCTGCTGGGACTGGGGGCCACAGTGTAACTAGTAACCTGTGAAATTGGTGATTATGCCTTAACACTTGAGATGGACGTGTTATTGTTGTTGCTGTTTTGTCTCTGGGTTTAGGTTTGGTACATTAGGATTTGCTGTAGCATACCAAGGCAGATCAGAGGCGTCAGGACCTCAGAGTGACCTGTGAAAGCTGGGTAGCGTCAGGGAAGAAAGAGGAATATGTACGGTCGAGCTGAGTCATGTTAATAAGGGATCAGGAAAGATGAAAGAACTGCTGACATTGCAGAGGTACCCGAAGCTGCCATAATTACCTTGACTCCAATAGCCCTTAGCCCCAGGCATGAAACAGCATTTTCTTTGACTGTTGTAAGATATAGATCCCATACTTCTTTCAGTGAGCATATATATCCTGGCTGGCATAAATGGGCCTCTAAATTATTAAGAAACTTAGCTTAACCAAGACTTAGTCCCAGGCTTTTTACATTTTATGAAATAAGCTTATTCCAGAACTAACAGATGCCACCGGGAAAGACAAATTACACATTTCAGAAGTGGTATTTTAAACCGAACTGTTTTGGGCTAGTGGAACAATCTATATGCTTCTAAAATCTTATCTCTTGTCTACATATCTAGTTTTCTGTTTCTTTGTTTCCAACTTCCTCCCCTCTAAGATTGATAACAGCATTTTCTATAATTCATTATCGTCTGCTTTTGCTCAAGGAGACAATCCCTGGAAATTTACACTAAATTACCCCAATAATGGATGCGCCCTCATAATTCACCTGTCTTCTGTACGTTCACTGATTTGTGAAACGCTTTAGAACCGAACCTCTCTTTTTAATGGACCAGACATGTTCTTTGAGCTGTCCTAACCAGGACACATATCACATGACAATAGTTTCTGGAATCACCCCAGAAACCAAAGGTGCAAGCGGGAGATTGTGTGTGTGTGTTGTGTTTCACAACGCACAATTATTGCCTTGATGGCTCTTTGTCTTTTGAAATGTAAGGGTTCCTGTTGTTCCTAACTCATAAGCCAGAGTCTAATGCACATCTTTTTGGGTAAAATGTACCTTTTAGTCCAAATTTCAAAACCTTGCTTCTTTTTGAAACAAATCTCCAATTAATTCTGAGTTTAAGAGACTACTAAATCAAATGTTTCCTGTCACATGTTAGCACTATGGGGTCTTTGACTGAAAGGAGCCCAGTGTAATCTTATTGAACCAGTAGGTCACAGGAATAAGAGAAAACGGGTTTGGATCACAGGAGAGAGTGGATGCTGGATGGATCTGTGAGCTATTCTCTGTTGTGGTATCAGCTGACTGATGGCTGTGATTCTCAGAAGGACTCCAACATTTTGCCTTCTAAAAGCTGGAGATTAATGCAACCATGGCGAACCGCACAGCGCCACTCTGGCAAAGGAAAAGGGTCAGGGCTGGAGAGATGTGGCAGGTGTCAAAATAAAAGGTTAGGCTCTGTGCCTGGGGACCCATCTGTCAGATAAAACCGTGATAAGACAATTAATGTATTTGTTTATGTTGCTCATGACACATCATGCATTCCATAAAAAAATGATCAGTTTAAACACTGTCAACTGTTTTCTGGAAATTAGACTGTATGTACAAAGAAAATGCTTAAGAGAGAAAGAAGTGAGGGTTTATTAGTTAAATGGGAGTTTGTACAGCCAGACCAAGTTAACTTGCAGGACTGCTAGCTATCTGTACTAAAGAACTAAAGCTATTAACCTCCACATCTTCATAATGTAGAGTTTGTATTAGGGACACTTGAAGTGGATTTAATGCCGAAAGATGATTGGTATAACACCTCAAAATTTCACCATGCTTTACATAAGTTTGTAATAAAATGAGTCCCAGGGAATATATGGGAAGAGGAGAATTTCCATCCACAAGCTATGTAACCTGCCTTCTCTTCAAATGTTTTGTTCACAGCGTTGTCATTATTAGGGCTTCCATCCTCACTCTGTGAGGAATTCTGACTCCTCTCGTTCTATTTATTATTTATTTAGCTTTCTCACGACATCTGCTCTGCAATCTGTTTAAACTAGACCATGTTTAGAGTTAATATTCATCAGTGATCTATTTCTTGCAGATAAAATAAGTTATCAGATGCTTTTAAAAAATGCCCTGTTATTTTACAGGTCAACAAATATAAAATGACTTACCTAGAATTATGAAAGAAAGAAGGGTTTTTTTTTTCCCAGTTCAAAATTTCAGGTAGAAATTGATTTTCTCGTTTCTTTCTACTGTGGGGTTTAAAAAGGTTCCCGGTTATTGTTTCCATGCATTATTCTTGCGATCACATTACATTTTGAAGAGAAGAAACTGGCTCATCAACAGCATAATTTGCTATGAAGAAGGAAGAGGCAAGGCCTTTAACTTCTGGGGAAAAATCCCTTTCTCAAGCTGCACACTCTGACAGTGATGCTGTTAGCTTTCTTTGTGACAACAGAAAGAAGAGTTCGAAAACAGAACTCCAGTGTTCAATAGATTTGTTTTTCATTTTGTTGGGACAGGATTTTCCCCACAATCACTACTTCCTATCTATTAGAAGGGTTTTAGTTAAACATTAAGTCAATGATGTTTTTTCTTCAGCAGGAAAACTTCTCTGCCCAAAGCATGTCATAGTCTTATATTTTCTACCATCTCTCACTGAAGCATGGATTCAACGGAGCAACAAGGATATTAGGATAGAAGCCAGGAAGTAAAGGTCAGACTCAAGACACAGACTTTATTATATGGTTCTTCCAGCAGTCTGATGCATGACTTACAAATCATGTTTGCAGTCCAACTACAACTAACTACTATTTAAAATTAAATTCACTTCTGCCTGCATTTCCTGACTCGGAGGTTTATGCTGTTGCTTTAATTTTATTTGAATTTCAGTCTTCTGAATTAGTTCTATTTCCTATCTCTTTATCTTCATTTGCCTGGATGCAGTTGAAAATACACTAGGGCAAAATAAAATTCTTAGTCACCATCCTGTACGACTCTTCAAAATTTCTAACATGTGTAACGTTACCAAGCCGTGATCGGCTTAGCTAACTGGCCACTTTCTCTGTACCGCAGAATAAAAGTAATAATCTCAACAGAAAGTCGGGATCTCTCTTACCCGATTTTTCACAGATCCATTAAAAGATACATCAGACAAAAGGTAAGACATTTCTAACTTCTTCACAGTAGGGACTGTCCATTGGAAATGAGCAGTTGCACAGTACACGTTCTATCTTTGCGTGGGGAGAAAATAAATGTAACGGTACCTTTTATTTTAAAATGATTTAATTTCTGCTTTCACTTTTCTGCAGAACTGCGAAAGAGTAATTTTGCTGGATATCCACTTATTCCAATTCAGCCATTTGCAGACAGTATGAGAATTCTGGTGGGGTTGTTGACCCCTCTTTGCTCTGTGACAATGCAAGCCTGCCTCTGTTTTAACCACAGGTAAGTTTTTCATGAGTTGTTCCCTGACAGACCAACTAGAGATGCTAAATCACCAAACCACTTCTCTTATTTTTTAAGCTTAACAAATACACAGTTATTTGGGAAAAAATAATGACTCATTGGCCACTCCTTCAATCCATGATAATGGTAAACAGTGCCTATCTGAATTTTGATTATTTTAACAAACAATTAAAATCCTCAGCATATACTGTGTTATGTAAAGAAAGTATCCATAATCAGTTTTGTTTCTTATTATTAAAGAAAGGTTATTTCTTTCAGAAAATCTGCTTGAAATTGATTAGAGTGTGTCCCACCTGTGTTATGTTCCTTTTGTTAGCTTCACATTTTTCTGGATCTCATTTGTCTTAAGCATCACTTTTCTGGCCAAACATTTGTATTTGTTTCTCTTGTAGTCTATAGTTTTATGGGCTTATATTTTTTAATTCGTCGAACATTTGTTCAATATTAGATAGCTAATATTTTACCTCCATTTCCAGATGACAAAACTCTGGTATACTGAGGATAAATCATTCTTAAACTACGAACCTATCTTATTTTAGTTATAGGGATGCTTTGCATCTGCTTCCTGCTCAGATGCTGAGGAACAGGAATGACAGTCTGAGAGTTGTGTGACAGGAAAGAAAAATAAATAGGTGAGTATTCGGAGAAAATCAGAACAGGGGAAACGAGATTTGTTGGACGGCAAGCCTAATGATTTAAGATTAAGCGTAACAGCAAAAGATGGGTAGGGTACAACTCTAAGTTGCTCAGTTTTGTTCCGTTTTGCTGTGCTAAAATACCCTGCCCAGAGTTTCTTAAAGGGGAAAGACTGCCTTACGGCTCAGGGTTGAAGGCTCAGTCCATCATGGAGGGGGAGTCAGACAGCAGGAACCTGAAGGAGCTGAACACAACCATCTGCATTTGGAAGAGAGCAGTGTGTGCCTGTGCACCAGGGCTCAGCCCCTTTCCTCCAAGATCCCTAAGAATGGCCCACCCACAGAGGGGAAGGCTTTATCCTTTAATTAACTTAATCAAGATAATCCCCCACAGGTTTATCCAGAGGCCAGACTCCAAGGTGTGTCAAGATTTTTTTTTGTCAAGTAGACAACATGAACCACTGCACTATGGACACTTACAAAAGTCTTATGATAATGATGGAGAGGGAGAAAGGAAGTCATGAGAAATAATGCATAAATGGGTTTCTGGGCCTTTCGCGTAATTTGATTAATTCTGAAATAACGTTTCCAGTATGGAATTCATTTTCAAGATAGAATAAAGAGGAACCACTGTCTCTGAAGATGTTATTCATGTTGTAACACTTCGTCATGGGAGTGGTTTAGTGAGGAAGACATTAAATTTTTTTTCAAGATTTATTTATTTATTATGTATACAATGTTTTCTCTGTCTGCTTGCTGGCCAGAAGAGGGCACCAGATCTCATTACAGATGGTTGTGAGCCACTATGTGGTTGCTGGGAATTGAACTCAGGACCTCTGGAAGAGCAGTCAGTGCTCTTAACCTCCGAGCCATCTCTCCAGCCCCTGAGTAAGACATTATATAGTGACTCGGAAGACGGACTTTATAGAGAACTAGGAGCCCAATTCCCTGCTTCATCCTTCCTGTTATGTGTGTAATCTTGACAAGAGTCGGAGCTACCTCCTACAGCAGCAGGATAGCTGGCCATGCACATCCCCCTAACATCATGTTCAGTCACAACCCAGTAGCGGATCACACACAGCCAAGATGATTTAGAGCCTCACACTGGACAATCCTAGATTAGGCAAATCAGGGCTTTAGTCCTCCTGCATTATTTCAGCAGCGAACTGCTGGAGGCCAACAACATCTCTAACCCCTACAAGTCTTCCTTCTTTGTTTTCACTGGAGAAGAAACAAATAGAAAGAATGTACTAATCTCTGCATAAGATTCTGCAGACCTTTCAAAAGAAGGCATATTTCAGGTTTCCTGTATGTAGCAAGCATCGATATCATAACTCTTGTAATTTGATTCAGCATGTTCTACAGGAGAGTGAACATTTTGCAATTCTAATGCACACGAAAGCATTTCAATTACTTCATCACCATTCCAGAGGAAGAAGATTTGTAAAAGTTCTTTTACTGGCTTAATAGGTGAGATGTTTTCCTTTAAGTAGTATTAGAAGGTTCCAAAAACAACATGCAATTTCTAATACCTGTCTATTAAATTCATATATATTGTCTATTAAACTAATATATATATATATAACCAGAATACATAAATATTCTATATATGTGTGTATGTATGTATAAGTAGAAATTAAAGAATAAACCATGGGGAAATGCTATTTACCGGTTTGTTCTCCATGACTTGCTCAGCTTGCTTTCTTAAGCAGCCCCAAACCAACCTATTCTAGTGGGACTGCTCACCACAATGGGAACTATCACATTAATCATTCATCAAGAAAAAGTCCCCCCCCCGCCTCACACATACACAGAGAGAGAGAGAGAGAGAGAGACAGACAGACAGACAGACAGACAGAGAGACAGAGACAAAGAGATAAGTTCCTACAGCCATCTGAGGGACACAGTTCCTCAAATTGAGGTCCTCTTTTCCCGGAAAAGACTAGTCTGTGGAAAGCTAAAAGAAGTTAGCCATCGAAGCACTCACATATGCACAAACACAAACGTGCGCGCGCACACACACACAGCCTTTTAGGTATTTTAAGTGCTCCTCGGAATTAGAGTAAATCTATGGTTTCAGTTCATCATACTACTTGACAAGTTAGTATTAGGTCTGGTGCTGGTTGTGTGCCCTGCTCTTCAGGAAGCTCTAATAGAATATTCTAAGCCAGAGGCCACTATGTCTATCATGATGACAGGCAGTGTGTTCAATGTAAACCATTAAAGGTAGGCTCTGCAGGATATCAGGAATTTAAGTAAAGATTAAACCATCAGTAAATCACCCTACTGACTTGCCTAGCTAAAACCTCTTTCATCTAGGTAGTCTTCAACAGGGATTATTTGTTCTTTGGATCCTCCTTTCTATTTCGGCTCTAGGAATGTATTTTTTGCAATGTGTTAAAATAACTTTTAAATAACATAGATTTTGTAGGAAAATTATTTGCAAACCGTGAAGGCCATTTTGCTGTCAAAACTATTTTTAAACCTTGTTTATGGAATTGTGTAGTCTTGAGACCACTGAGGTGAAATTGTTGTTTACTGCTTAACAAACTTTGTATGATTGTTTGCACCAGTGAAAAGAACCCCTCTGTCTCTCTGTGTGTGCACTTCCGCCATATGCTGCTGTATACCCCCATCCTCCACCCCTCAAAGCCTCTTCAGTCTTCACTTTAGCCAATTGCTACACTTTGTCCAGGGTCACTTTGGCCAGCATGACTAAGGGAGCTGTTTTTCAAGGCTGCGTTATCTGCTGTGTTGAGGACACCATTTCAAGGAAGCTTGAACTACTTTTTAAGGAAGCAGAAGGGAGCAAACAGGAAAGAAATGCCAAGTCAGCTAACGGCTCTGGACCAAATGCTAGTTACATGACAGTGGCTATAGTATACTTAAGATGGCCTTCCCAGTAATAGATAGCCACACATCACCCAAAGACTCATAAGAATAGGTAGTACAATTGTTTTAAACCAGGAAATAGCATATAGCTCATGGAACAAATCCTAGACATCAGCTATTTTTAAAAATGCAGAATCTGGGGTAACACAGACATATATATTTACATACATGTTATCTAAGACTATTTTCACATTGCACAAAAGTGGCAGAGTTGAATAATCAAGACTCAGTGGTGTGAAGAGCCTAAAAACATAACATCTTTTCTTTTGCAGGGAAAACTTTGTGAACTCTTGCTTTGAATCTAAGAGGTAGGGTGATTTGTTGGGCAGCGATACATTATACAGACATTTGCCCAAAGGAAGCATGCCTCATTCCTTATTAAACCAATAAATTCCTATGCTTGTGAAAAACTACATATGCATTGGCAGAGCCAATAACCCCTTCTGCAGATAAGGCTTATTGTTCAGCTTGCATTTCTATAGTACGGTTACACAGATGGCTGGTTGTACACCAGCATCTGCTACTTGGTCACCGTAACTGTGGAGCTGGGCATACGGCTACTCTTCCAGAATTGGATTTTTGAGGCACTATATTATATACAAATATTTCCCTTTCTGAAATAAGAAGGGAAGAGATGTCGGCATTGCTCAGGCTTTCCCCCCACTTGAAACTATCAGAAACCTATATCCACTTGATTCACCATCCTAATAAGTCTAGTATGCAAGATAAGGAGGAAGAAATGAAAACTATTCAAACCATTTAAGACAATTTTTCACTTCCTAGAACTCCATGGAGCAGGGGTTCTAAAGGCTCAGAATACTCATATTTATCTATAAATTAGAAAGAAATAAAGTTGAGTCTTCTCTAATGGATTGAATGGCCATTGGGTATCATGTGGAGCAGGCTGGGCCATCGGGTAACAGGGTAACAGTTTTATTCAAAAAGTTTTGGCACAAAATGATTTAGCTGATAAAACATTGGATAGTTGGCTCCAAACTCAAAGTGACTTTGATAAACTTTGCCCTAATTTTGTTAGTTGGCCAGAGGCGAACCATTTACAGTAACCATACTTTTCTCTTCATAGATAAAAATATATGACTGCAGACAGATGAAGCAGGAATTTTGAACACTGACCTTTCTAATTCCTGTTTCTCCCAAGTCAGAGGGCTGCAGTAACTGGCGATCGCCCTAGGCATGTGTCATTTTAGTTCCCAGAAATGCTTGTGCACCAACATAGTGCCTTAGGTGATGCAATAAGTATATAATCAAGGTGAGCCTTTGCCACGCAGGCAGCTGAAAAGCACATTTACCGCAATTTTTTTTTCTAGGCAATTAGCAGAAAATTAGAGAAGAGAATTTTAGTTACACTGTGAATCCATAAACAATGGCGGCCATCAATACGGGTCAATGAGGGCAACTTTTAAGTGTGCACACTTGAGCACAGTCCCCATTTCTCCAGTGATTGTTTCCCTTAGGCTGCAGCGAAGCCTATCAATTCACAGATGAATAGATACTAACCTACACAATTCTGAGAGTGAGCTATCCTTAGAGAAACAAGTCTATACCAGGCTTAATATCCAGAGTTTAAGACCCTGTTATAGAAATTCTGGAAATCTAAATGCACCAAATGTGTTCTGGAGAATAAAAAAAAAAAACCAACCAATAAACAACAAGAAAAATAAAACAACAAAAATCTCAGTTTAATTTCCAAATGGAATGCATTAAGCTCTCTTCTTCCCAGAGTAATTTTGTTGAAAGTAGAGTTCCCGAACACAGATGTAAAAATGGAAGCTGGTTTGTGGTACTTGGGATCTGCCTATTCATCTGCCAATGCCCTTTTAAGAGGAACTTCTGTTGGAAACGAATCAGATTTTCTTGTTATGGACCATCTCAGATTCTGTAACTTCTGGATCAGGACAAGTAGCATAATAGTCTTCGTGATCTAAGTACCTGCTTTCTTGCTTTACTGAATGCCATGTAAGGAAAGAAAAACATTTTTCTTGCTCACCAAAATATTCCCAGGGCTTGTTAACAGATACTTGCTGAAGAAATAGATTTCTCCGGGGAAAACAACTGATTGAATTTTTCCAGCATCATAAATGGGCATGAACGTGATGAGCCCTCTGCAAGATAAGCTTGTATGTAGCAGATAGTGATTTCACAACATCGAGCAAGACAGTGTTGGGCAAAGCCCATTATGAATATTATAGCTAGAAGATACATGAGGAAAACATTGGTTTTGGTACAGGGCCAAGGACTGGCAAGGAAAATTCAATTCAGATCATCTCCCTGTTAGGACATACTTAGCTTTGCGAAGGGAAATCGAACCCATTTTGGTTTTCTATACCACACTATAATTACTATAGTTATTCTTCTAGGCTATTAAATTTTCTTTTTAGGTAAGTTTTGGGATTTGTATTCATGCATAAGAGAGCTGGCGTTTAGATAACCTCCTTAACAGGACAGTAATCTTCCCAGGTACTAGAGTCCAAAATGGAGCAAATAAAAATAGCCAACTTAAAATAGAACCCAGTTCTCCATGGTTATGTTGAAAATGTAAGTAAAATGCACTGTTGGGGGCTGGTGCACTCTAGAAGTGAGGAAAGATAGCCAAGGCAAAGGCAAGACTGCAACACACTGGGAGGAAACGTGAGAGAAAACTGCCACGTGTGCTCTGTGGCACAGAGGAACACAACTGTGCCATTCCACAATGTCAGAACCTATTGAATAACAATAAATTCACAGGGCTTGAGAGTTTCAACTAAGGTAATTTGCTAGATCATCCCACTCCTTGGGTCATCTGTCTAAGACAAATGAAGGTTCTTTGGCTTTAACCTTAATTATTAATATTAAATCTTGTATCATGCATCACACAACACACAGTGAGTGTGGCAATCTATCTTTAGAAACGCATGTGGCTTACAGAATGAATATCAGCTAAAGAAGCTGCATCAGCATCCCAAAGGTCCTAGAAGTAGGGTGACAGAAATGTGAATAGAGTCCTTATTGTTAAGGTAACTAAGAATTCAGGTCAGGGTAACAGATGATAGATTGGTATGAGGGCCTGACATCATAGTGTTAGATACCTATCGTTTTGTGGGGTTCGTGTGAAGGAAAAACAGCTTGTCCTTGATCTAATGAGTCTTATGAGTTCTTGAATCTAGTCTCCCTGTAATGATGTTAAAATGTCCATGAGCCCACAAAGTCTCAACTCCACCCCCCCCCCACTGCAAAGTTTAATAGGTGACATCCTTTCTACTACAAGGAATGGGTCATTTTTCAGTTGGAACAAGACAGGTGGTACCCAGAAAATCCTGTGGGTAATGGGTACACCCAGAGCTCACAGTCATCTACCTCGAAAACAGAGCAATAAGCGTTTTGTACAACAGAGTATCCTAGGTCGAGGCACAGCCTGAGCACTGCTTGCTTTCTACAATACGGAATAACTAAGAGTAGGGCAAAACCTGATCTCAACAAAACTAAAAGGGGTAAGAGCCAACCTGACTGGGAACAATCACTTAACCTCTCTCTACCTGGATCTCATTAGTAAAATTAGGATGAAATAATTTATAAGGTTGCTATTAACGTTAAAATTTTTATGAGCAGCGAGGCCTTAGGAACATGATGTCTTCAGCAGAAAACACCGCCGTTTTTCAATATTCCTTTTACATATAATGGAAACAAGTTAAAATAATAGGTCTGATGCTCACAAAGCCATTAAATATTTACTGGTCACTCTCTTGATGACCATTTTGATTCATTGTGTAGTATATATAAATCATCGATATTTCCAAATTACAAACAGCTCAGGAAGGAATTTTGCAGCTCCTGCTGTGGCCTTGGACTAAAATATGAATTACCTTCCTCTTCTTTGTTGGGGTCTTTATTAGCTTGCCATTTGTTTTGAGCACTAAAGATCTAAGCAAGATACTACATATGTATGATAAGTGCAATATATTGCATATGTATGATAGGTTTATTATGATAATTTTCCTTGAATTGCAGATTGTGTCACATAGATCATCTTTCCTTTTCTGGAAGTCTCCTGTTTATTTTTAAAATATCAGTATCCAGTAGCAACCAAAGTCAAACAGAAATAGATGTTCTCTGTGTCACATGATATACCATTAATGAAACTAAAATATGTTATTTCTTTCGAGGGAAATATAATTAAAGATGAAGGGAAGTGTGGGTAAAATGATACTTATTTATAAATACCTTGTCTATTTTATGATTCTCTATATTCTTCTTTGTTTACTTAATCATTTGTCCCTACCACGAATTTTTCTTTTTCCTAAAGTGTTATTGTTTATTTCTCTGTCTACTGGGGAGCAGCTTTCATATTTTGCAATTTCTCCAAATACTCTTAAACAATTGTCTGTACTAGGTGTTATACAGCCAAGAACCTCCATTGATAAGTGTTTCAAAGATCATTCCAACACTCCCTTCCCAAACTCCTTCTCAAACTCCACCATTGAGCCTTGCCCTGGTAAGATCATTACTTACTCATTCTTTCTTGTGTAAATGAACATTCCCTGGCCTCCTGCCTTGAGATGCAAGACAACTCCTTCTGGGATTTCTGTTTTGTTTTGTTTTCTAAACTCTTTTTATCCATCTAGTTTTTGAAACCATGTCTGTTTTTGAAATTCAGAAAATGGGGCAGTCAGGTAATAAGTAAATCTGTCAGGGTCCCCAAATTGATACATGATGGATGTGTCAGGGTCTGTTTGGAAGCAGCTAATGATGATTCTGTTATGTCTTACTGCATGGGTACATTCGAAATGCAGATGGCATGTGGAATCTGGCTGGAGGTAGCATTAAAATAACTTGCACACCATCCTTTAGTTCTCTAAGTTTGCCAATTATATTAGGTCTCTGGTTACAAAATGTGCAAGTAATTTGCAGGGTTGAGAGTGGGTTTATTTACAGGTGCTAGCAGCTAAATCAAATAAAAATATTCAAATGACACCTAGTGATGCTGGCAATCCTAGGCACTGAGTATACCTACCACTGCATTCACCAGATGTTGAAAATTACCTCTGCCCTACTGAATACAATCTCTAGACAATATTAGTACTCAAATTTATTCAATTTAAGATAAAGTGTCTAGTATGCATAAACTACCTTAATTTGCTGCATGAAATGGGTAAACTAGTTCTGATTTTAGTTGCTGAGACGGAATCCATACTGATTTCCACTGTAGTTGGACTAAATTGCGTTCTAACACCCTTTTTTCATCTCTGTCATTTTATTTGTGTTTTTATTTTTGCTTGTATATATGTATGTGTGAATACATGCCACATTCTGCAGGTGCTTTGGGAGGCCAGAAGAGGGTGTCAGATCACCTGGAGCTTGAGCTACATATGGGATGTGAGCTGCCCAACTTTGTAATCCACCAGGCCAACAGCTGGGAAGAACCCCTCGTTTTCTGTTCTGGGAAGTAGTTAGCTTATAAATATTGTCCTTCGTAGAAGCAAAGAGAAGTGTACTTGTTTCAACTGTTCATAATTATGCATTATGTATTGATTTGTCTGGCTTCTTTCACAAAATATGTGTCTTAGGTTATTATCCATATCGGTGATAATAAGAGTTTGCTTACTTTCAGAACTTGCAGTATTCAACTGCATTACTAAATTTCTGCAATTGACTTGCTCCTTCTGCTATCTATGAAAACTTGTTGCTCCCCAGCTGCCCAGCTTTTGGGTAAAATGAATACTGTTTTTTCAGTAACTGACACATCTGTGTATACAGGCATATGAGTATTTGTATTAATTTCTAATGAACGCAGTTGTTCATGTGCTCCTTTAGTAAGCCTGTTGAGCTTTTCTCTAAGCTTCCCTCTCCCATTTGGGTTCCCCTAACACTGAGTTGGGTTCAACTGCACTTCAGCCTCCCCAGTACTGGAGTTGTTTCCTGTCTCTTTACTCTGAGAGGTTAGCAGAGACCTCAATCTGTTTCTCACTTACATTAAGTTGATGAACAAAGGAATCAGGGGAATTTTTCACAGCCAGTGGCCCTTTGGATATGCTTATTTGTCAACAGTCTATTAAAGTCCTTTCCCAAGCTTTCTACTAAACTGTATCATTTTCATATAGATTTTTTTGGTACAAATTTTAAATGGCTGGTTAATTTTTTTTAATTCTTTTTTTTTATTGAGAAAAGGAAAAAAAAACAAGTTTCCACCTCCTCCCAGCCTCCCATTTCCCTCCCCCTCCTCCCACCCTTCCCCCC
>NC_022022.1:15680639-15708374 GCF_000317375.1 Microtus ochrogaster
CCCCCCTCCTCCCAACCCTTCTCCCCCTCCCCCCACTCCTCCCCCCCTCCCTCTCCAGTTTCATATAGATTTGAAAATGTTCTTATATATCCTAGATGAATTTGGGTACTTTCGATTTATGTATATGCATGTGTCATTTATTAATATGTTTTGACTTTAATTCTATCTATGATGTTTTTAGTTACCGAATAATCTTTCATTTTCTATTTTATTTATTTATTATTGCCTATTTCTGTGGTGTGTGTGTGTGTGTGTGTGTGTGTGTGTGTGTGTATGTGTGTGTGTGTGTGTGTTTGTGCTCTTGTGCAAGCCAGGCCACATGTGCGTGGGTCAGAGGACAATATTCAGGAGTGGATTCTTTGTGCATCACAGACATTGAATTTATTTTGTCAAGTTTGTGAAGCAAGCACGTTCACTGAGCCATTTTTCACAGCCAAACATTTTTCGAATTACTACAGTAAAGCTTGATAACTGAACTGTAATGCTGTTTTACTTACCACTTTCTCCTTAATGTAATGTTAATGATATGTACTGATTAATAAATCATTGACTCTTTCCAAAATAGTTAATTTCCTTATTGATTTTTATTGCTTTACAGCTTTGTTCTATTCTACTGGAATTTTAATTATGTGTGTGTGTGGGGGGGGGTGTATCCAATGGAACCACTTCCCTGCGTTCCAATAGCCTGTGGCCCTCCCTAGACATATGACTACATGAATGAAGGATATAATTGAGTTCACATTAGTTCCTTCAGTATATTATATTATCAAGACTATACTGTTTTAATGATCATAAATTGACAATAACTGATAAAGCCATTCTTCTATAAGACTCTTGACTATTCTTTAAAAGCATTTAAAATTACATTTATTTGTGTGTTGAGTGCCGAGGGCATTTGTCTGTAGGGGGCACAAGTGAGAAAATAGGACTTGTAGCAGACAATGCTCTCCTTTTATCAGGAGGGGCCTGGGAATCAAATCCATGTTACAGCCATAGTAACAAGTGCCTCTAACTATCGAGTCATTTTGCTGATCTTATGCTCTTGACTATTCTTAAACCTCTGCAACTATGTACAATATTTGAATGATCTGATCAATTTTCAAATGAAGATCTCATCTGTTTTCTGAATACTTAAAGGCTTTATGATTTGTTTTTGAGCTTGAGCTTTTAATTTGTTTACATGACAAGTTTTCTTATTCTTTTTGATGTTAATATTGACTATTTGTATTCTTTTATTGTTGAAACCCCATTAAAACTGATCCATTTTCATGTACTGCTCTATTTAGTTTGCTAATATTTTGGTCAGCATACTTTCATCTGTATTCATGAAAGTGGTTCATTGTGATTTTAATTTTTGTAATATTTTGCCAGATTTTACATAAATTGTTTCCTCTCATTATTTTCATCATTTTTGGTGGGATTTTTGTAGAAACTCTGTTATTTCTGTGATGTACTTTAAAAAGTTACTTGATGGATTCAGTTGAAATAGTGTTTCCTTGTGAAAATTTTTCAAATTTTATTTATTTAAAACAGGTATGATATTATTGAAATACTTATGTATTTTTGAAGGCCTTATAATTTTTATAGTTCATTTTACCTTATTAAGGACATTTTTATAAGGTCATTTAATATTTTTATTTTTAGTTATCAGTAGGACTAATAATGATGTTTACAATGTTTCTTAAACTGGTAAGTATATTTTATTCAATTTATTTGATTAACTCTGTAGGTAGTTAGTAATTTTATTATCCAAAATCAGAAAAGAACTTTGTGTATGGTTGAATGTATATATATAATATGTGTGCTTTGTATTTCACTTATTTATGCTCTTTATTCTTTATGTCAATCTCTTTTGTATGATATTTAATGTGCTATTACCTTTGCTGGGAGAATTCTTAAGAAAAAAAGCTTAGATGTTTAGTATCAACCCCTTTGTTCTCTAACATGAGACCTTAAGACTCTCTAGAGAACATGGTTTTATCTTCATTCCATTTTTTATATATTCTATTGGTGTTTCATATAGGCCATCTAACCTTCATTGACTTTTTTTTCTCATGTTATTGAAGATTAAATGGCTTAATTTTCAGAAGTTGGAGATTTCTAGTTTTTTATCCTATTATTTTTAAATGTAAATCAATAGCAGTTAGAAGACTAGTCCTAGCATTTGGAACTTCTTAAGACTCATTTTTGGATGGGATCATTGTTTATCTAAATATAATGTGTATTTAGTCAGGTTTGTATGCCAATGTATGCCAGTCAGTCATTGGTTGTGTTTTTTAGATCCTGATTTTTTTTTCCAATTTTTGCCTTGTTTGTTTATTCTATCACTCCTCAATAGTAATTAGTTGAATTTTATTCTTTTTTATGTTAATATTGACTATTTGTATTGTTGGAATTATTTGTCTGTTTTTTTTTTACTTTTTATCGACTATTTATCTATACTTTTCTACCTATACATCATCTCTAATTTACTTATTTATCTGTTATCTATTTGTCATTTATCTACATTCTATTTGCCATTGATTTGTACCTTTATCATTCTAGCATAGATATTACAGACTATTTGATAAAGACAATCTTTTAACTATATATATCCTTTTGTTGATTTTTATTAATGTGCAATAGTGTTGCCTACAGAAGTTTTCTGGTTTAAGAACCTAACTCTATTTTAAAATAATTTAATAACTTCTTTTTTAAATGTATGTATATGGAATTTCCCTTCACGTTTTCATATAGTCACACATGTATGCGAATGCACACATACATACACTAACACATGCACGCACACACACACACACACACACACACTAAACACAAATGAATGTTAAAAGGAAAAAGTACTAATAGAGAAAATGGTATATAGAATGCACTAGAAAAATAGTAACATCCTTTTTTCTTTTGCAGTTTCTTTGTTGTTTCGTTATTTAAGAAGAGATAGTGCTCTAAATGATCTTAAAGTCAATGTGCAGCTCAGGGTAGCCTTGAACTCACTATTTTCCCGTCTCAGCCTTCAGAATGGTGAATATACCAGCATGTCTAGCTCTTCTTTACTCTGTTTCCAAGACTGTTTAGGCTGAATTTGATTTTGTTACCATAACAGATTAACATATGAATCACTGTATTGACAGGTACCGTTTTTGTGGGCTTGGCTCCTTAAGTACCTAGCAATGAGGGTCCTGGTCTAAGGGAGGTGCCCTGGCAGACACTGCTGGCTTTTTGTATAAGCACAGCATTATTTTTCTTCTTGTGATTATATCCCCTTGTCATACATAATGCCGAGGATTAGCATCTTTCTTTTTTATTGGCTTGCCTTTTCTGCAGTTTATTTCTTTTAATGATCTGTTGGAGAGCTAGCATTTAAATTTATCACTCAACTGTTCTTCTCTCGTTTATAAATTATTGATCTCCAATCGTATCTTTATTAATTCATTCCTGACATTTTATACTCATTTAAAAATTATTTCTATTTTTTTTACTGGAATGATGAATTAATCTATTTTCATTCTTTCTTGCTTAACATGAAGAACATTAAAGCATTATATTTTCTTCTAAGTACTGGTCTGGCAGAATCTTACTGTATTAAGTTTTTCTATGAATTCGATTATGATTTTTAACCTTGACACGAGTTAGGGGAATTCCCCCTCTCCCCACCTTACCAAAATTCCTCAGACTGACCCACAGCTCCAGTCTTACAACAGTCTTCTTATGTATTGGCATTTATTTTGACTGAGTGCCACATCTCAGCTGCTTTTGTAGCTGTGCATAGCCATCTTACCAAGGATTGAGTGAGGCATCTGGGAAGGTAAGGGATGTGAACACCGACTGTTAACCGAAGTTTTTGTCTTCTTCCTGATTCCTAAAATGCAGACCCGAAGGAGAAGGATCTGGACTGCCCCACCTGGACCTCAGGTGAAAACAGCAAAGTCTGGAGTGAGCAAATACAAGTCCTGGTCTCCAAGGATCTACTCTACCTGCTCTGAAAATGTATAAAATTATTATTGTAAGAGAGAAATAAACATCTATCCCTTTAAGGACCATTATTTCAAGACCCCACTTCAGCAGCTACAATGATGTAACTGCTACAGTTAGTAATTAATAGTTTAGTTGTATTGCTACCAAGAAATATGAAATCTATAAAATGCATGTCCTAGTTCTATGTAAAATATGCTATTTTATCTGTCTAAGAAATTATAAAGTTTTATGAGTATTTACTACTGTTTTTATAAATTTTCTATTAGATAACTGTATGCTGTCTTAATTTATATATATATACATACATACATGCATGCATACATACATACACACATGTTATTCAATGCACATTATTAGTCATGTTATACTTTGCATATCATGCTCAACAGCGTGGTATAGAATACTGATGAGTTTCCATCAAAATAAAAATGTTTCATGTTCCCTTTATTCTTTGCTTCCTGTTTTTATTGATAAGATTAATAACACAGACTATGAACCAGGAATAGTCCTATCTCTCATATACAGCTATTTCAATATCAAAACACATAATTTCATCTTAATAGTTTTCAGTTTCCATGTCAGTGTAAAAGAGGAACAATAGTACATATCCCTCGGGATTAATAGCATTGTAAAATGAATACATGTTGACTCAACCCAATCATGCTTAGCTGATGAGGGATAAGAGCTTGCATTGGTGGTAAGAGGTAGTGACATCCTGGCATCTACTTAGGGTTGAGTGTCCTGGACTTTCCAAGTTTATTTTACTGGAGATACTTTGGTTACAGCTAAATGGAAAAAGAAAATGTTCCAGGGAATATTGATTTGAGGTATGCTGCTCTATCTCACTGTGTTATGCTATATACTGGGATCCACACCTCAACACAGAATGTGTAAATACTATTAGGTGACCTTTGAACATCTTGACATGGGTACATATTCTATGTGCATATATCTATGTATTTCTGAGGAGATTTATATAGAATAGAGCTGACTTCAAATTTTCTTCACATGTAGTTTGCTTTTTGCAATTATTTATTTATTAAATCTATTCATTTGTGTGGGTGTGGAAACACATGCTTCATAACAACAGTCAAATGGATGCCGAGAATGCAATGTGCTGGGATTGTTTTTATACTTCTACCACATAGGTTCCAGGAGTCAAACTTGGATCATCAGCATTGTTTGCAAGCACCTTTACCTACTGTACCATTTAGAGCCAATACCCCCCTCACCCAACTGTGACTAAAATTCTCGAATACATTGTTCTTTTCCTCTGTTCCTGGCTGACTCAGACATTCCCTGCATGTCACCATCAAACGTTTCCTAACATCAATGAGTTTTTTCTCCTTAGATAATTTGTTTCTTTATATATTCTCTCCTTTTAAGTCAAATGACTTCTTGCACAGGAATAGTGGATCTTTCTTCTCTATAACAGGAAGCAGTGTTTCCTTGCATACTTTTGTGAATATTAATTGCTTCCTACTATTTATGTCTAGTTTCTACAGCCTCTTATTTTGCAACCCAAAATCTGCCACTATTTGAATCAGCTGCTGAATCCATTTCATCGTGTTGGTTGTTATTTCATACATCAAAACTGGTCTTACTTTTGCATTATTTTAATTATTTGTTTAGAGTCTTTGGAGGGGCTTTTTGTTGTTGTTGTTGTTGTTTATTTGCTTGATTTGGGTTTTTATTTGCTTTGAGACAGAGTTTCATTGTATAGCCAAGGATAGCACAAGACTCATCATCCTATCTCCGTCTCATGATTGCTGGGATTACATCTATATCCTACGAGGTCTAGGCTCATTTTATTATTTTTCTCATTATTTCCCAAGTGTCAGTTTAGATAGTGAGCATACCAACTTGTCTCAGGAAGCACATTTTCCAAAAGCAATTTTTAATAACTTTTCCAAAGTAAATTTTATGATGAGGCCCATTTATGAATTTCCCAACATATTTCCCAATTTCTGACAAGTTTTGCCTCTTATTCCTTTCCTTAAATTTTGAGAATATTTTTGAATAGCCATTATTAATACTCTGATGCTTTCAAGTCATACAATTGCTATTTTATATGTTATGACTCATTATAAATCACAGTTTCCAAAAACTTTCTGGATCCATGTCTGGCAGCCAGGATCTACTAACACAACTGCTTCTTCTGAGATCTACATTCAAGAACTGTACCCTCCTCTTCTTTTGTTCCTTGTTGCTTTCTTAGATCTGGCACATTTAACTGAATATGGAAGAGTCTACGTGGAAGGTAAATGAAGCCATATTTAGCCCAATTCCACTACAGTGGCTGGGAAACAGAAAAGAAGAGGTGGTGTTCCTCCAGATGAAACAGCCTTGAGGGGCATAGTTCAGGGTGTTTATGGGAACAAAACTAAGGAGACATCATCTGATCTCCCATGAACAGCTCCAATTCACCAAGGTGGGAAAAAAAAAAAACCACCAAAACACCCCTCCTGTAAAGAGATTTTCCTTTTCTTCCTATATCCAAAACGTTGTCTCATTATGAGTTTCTTCCGCTTTTCAGCATCTGATCACTTGTGAAATAGCCCAAAGATCCATATGGCACAGTGGGAAGAGCACGATACTTAAAAGCAAACTCTAGTTTCAAGTCCCATTCTGAGCACTCTGTTCATCTGTCTTCGTTTCTTCACTTCCAAATATGCTGTGGCCATATCTTTCCCACTAAACATTTTCATGAGAGTTAATTAGGAACATAAAACCTTCCCGAAGTTATACACAGCAAAAAGTATCCATATCAAATTCAGGGAGAAAAGGACACACTCTGAAGTTTTCATTGAAACGAAAGGACTCCAATCTAAATTCTAAGTCCCCAATTTAATTAGTCAAAAAATGTAATTTTACCATACAGCAAGAGGAGGATGAGAAAAAAAATAAAAATAACAGTAGAAATAGGCATCACAGGAAAACAGTGGAAGAAAACCAATATTGAAATTTGGTAAGATCAATAGAATTTGGAAAGCCTATATTCAAGTTGATTATGAAAGGAAACAGAAACACAGATGATGGCTTGTGTTAGAAATTGAAAGAGGTTATCAGCATGTGTATTGGATATCAAGGAACAATGTAAGGACATTCTAAGAACTTTAACCACTGTTTGATAAACTCAGTAAAGCATTCAAATTCTTTCAAACATGTAACCTGAGAACTTACTTGAAAAAAAAATAGACAACTTACATAACTGTGTATCTTGCAAAAGCTAAACTCATGGCTTCACTTGTAAAGTCAACCAAATATTCAAAGAAATGCTAATTCTGTATAACCTCTTCCAGAACATGGAGGAAGCAGGAAACAATCTCAACTCAATGTTTCAGCCCGACTTAGTAGACTGCTGTTGTTTTGACTCTTGCATCAAACAATGAAATGGAATGAAAGAAATTTCATCCCATAGGTCAGCCTAGGTATGTGCCTTAAGTCCCAGGGACTCAGGGGACATAAAAATCTCATCAGCCTCAAAGTTTAATGACAGTCTGGGAATCAGGACAAAGCTACAATAGGAGAAATAAGACAAAAGGAGGAAGGGAAGGAGGAAAAGAGGGAGGGATAAAACCTAGTCATGAATAAGGAAGTGAAAAATGTCTGAAAAATTGGTAGTTACCAGTGACTTCAATTTGTTTGAAAATGTATTTGTTTATACAATATTTTATTTCATTTCTGACAGCAACTTGATTTCCCTTCTTTCTGCTCTTTCAGATTCAAATTTTCTTACTAATCACATGGATATGTATGTATGTTTTCATGTGCATGTATTATTACTATAGAGCAATGTTATAAATGCGCAAACAATAAAGTTTGTATATTATTGCTGTGTGTATATTATTTAATACTATTATTTCATTGTGTACATGTATTATTGCTGTGTGTATTATTGCTATGTGTGTATATTTATTATTTCTGTGTGTATGTATAATCGTTGTGTATTTATTATTTCTGTGTTTATTATTGCTGTGTGTATATATTATTGTTGTGTGTATATGTATTATTGCTGTGTGTATTGTTGCTGTGTGTATGTGCCTATGCATGTTGTATATGTGATGTGTGCATACCAAGGTACATGTGTATAGGTCAAAGGATAAATTTATGGAGTAGCTCTCTCCTTCTAGCTTTGTTTCTGTTCCAGAGATCAAATTCAGCTTGTCTGGCTGACAGAAAAACCTCTGCCTTCTGAACATCTCATTGGTCTCATTGTCTGTGTTATCACAGCAAGCTTCCTTTTGTTCCAACTTTTCATGGACCTCCATCAAAGTTTCGTTCCTTAAATGTACCATTTTATCATGTCCTCCATGGGTTAGAGCATTGGTAGACTTTTGGTAACTTGGTGAGTTTATTTAATACTATTAGGACCCCTTAACCCAACATTTGATATATACTGTATGCCCAGGATCACTTCACAATGTTATTCTAACACAGAAACATAATTGTATAGTTTTCCATGAAACCTGAATAGCATGCTTCCTCCTTAATTTTCATCTCTTCACCTTTATTTTCCATGTTATGTGGTTCTTTTGAAATTCATTTTGGACTTATTTTATTTTATGTGTATAGATGTTTTACCACAATGGAATTAAGGAGATTTACTGCCATATTACAATAAGGAAGTCCACTGTTCTTCTAGATGTGAACTTTGCTTAGAAACAATTTTCTTTCTTCCTTTCCATCAGCATCTTCAGAACTGAATTTAGCCATAGATATTAAAATGTGTGACTTTCCCACATTCCTCATTCTGCAGTTTCTTCGTCCACCACCTAATGATGCTCTTCACACGCTCCTGGTGATCACGTGACTATTCCAAGCCCATCCTTTCTATACCTCTTCCTTTCTGACCATCTCCCCTTTCCCATCCAGCCTGGATATTGCTTTTTCTTTTGTAAGTTGGAAGAGCTCCTAGTGGTGTAGAAGCGCAAAACTGATTTTGAACATTTCATCTGATATATTCACAACTAGGAACACTGAAATTTCTAGTTACTCAAAAGAAATATGATTCATTTGCACATCTTTGTAAAGCACATGCAACAGTAATGCAAATATATGCCCACCATATATGCAGAAATAACTTGTTTTAGCATAATTTCTTATGCTGCCCAGAAATTTTGTATCTCCAGTTAGAATGGAATTAGAACTACGATGTAATTCACTAGAAATTTCATTTAATAGTTAAACAATTTTGCTGTTTTATATGTGTGCAGATATACACACATATATCCATGAATAAGCACATCTGTACATGTGTGTTCATATGAAAGCTAGAAATCAGTGCCAGGTGTTTTCCTCAATATCCTGCCACTCCACTTTCTGAGATGAGTCTTTCACTAATCTGGGATTCACCGATTCAGCTAAACTGGAAGAGATTCAGGTTGCAGGGATTTATCCTGTCTCTGCCTCTTCTTCATGCTTTCATTTTCAGGTTTATAGTTTAAAATATGTTTAAAGAGACATTATAAAAAGATCTAATTATTTCAAATACAGTAAATCACAATCACTATCTCTTAGGAATCAGATTTTGAAAACATATGCAGAAGATAGTAATGTTGGTTCAAAATGTCAAAAATCTTTTCCTTCATAAAAAAAAATAAATAACGAATCCATCTTCACATTTTCTGACTATGGTTAATTCGTAAGAAAAAATAAGAAGAACCATAATTTTCATTAAGTTCAAATGAGCAACAAGCCTAAGAGATTTATAATTACAGGACATATTTGCACTTAGAATTAATTTTTAAACATTTTCTAAGTGCTATGTGATGAGCATTATGCGAGAGAAGATAGCATTTTCTTTGCCAAAGACACCAACAAAATCAGTTTTAATTTTAAAGAGAATGCCTTCCCGGGAAAAATGTAATCAATAATTTGTCTTTCATTCTCAGAACAATTAAGTTGTCCCTGTTTCCAAATACTCACCTGGAGACTTTCCAACTCCCCTACATCCCCATTGTATTAGGAAGAATGTTTCTAGCTCACTAATTTTGCTGCTAATCAAACACTTAAAAGAGATTCTTTATACTTTCAGATATGCTTTGAGAAAAAAAAAAAAGAACTCCCATCATACACACAAGGGAATTATAAGTTCATTAGTATACAGTTTCTCACATCTTAGATTTATGGTTCATTATGTTACCTTAGAGATAAAAATACAATTTTACACTTATATGAAAGTGAAAATAATTAGAATTAGCATCTGATTATGAGTTTTAATTTTGAAATTAATCTACAGACATCTTTAATTTAAATATTTCAAATCAAAAGCTACCTTTAATATTTTACTGCAAACAATACTTAAAGCCTAAATTGCATCCATTTAGAGTAATGCCTTCCGAAAACCAGAAAGCAGTTTTGCATTTTAAAAGAACTTCCATATTTGTATAGTAGATGCTAAAAAAGACAAAGCAAAAGGTATATGGAGATTCTGCATCCTTGACACATTTGCCATGCTCATTATCTGAATTTTGTTTTCTAAGTCAAAGTTTGTGGCTACATATTTCAGTCCGAAATGCAACGCTTGCATCTCAGCGACATCTCGTTCTGTGATAAATCATGGGAGCAAGCAATACCTCCATTTCGGCCACAGGAAATACTGTCAAATCCTGCACTTCCAAGGAAAATTCAGGAAGCATAACTAAATACCAAAGCTTCTAAATCTTTACCCAATTTGCAAAGATTTTCACCAATTTATACAAAGTTGGGTAACCTAGGATGTCTTTGTTATCTGGGAGTAAATTCTAACTCAGGTCCTTCCTGGAGATATACATTGTACAGCCATGTGGATCGCTTCACTACCACTAATTTTGTCCATGGATACTCACTAGGAACAGGGATCATACTGTGAGCATTTGAGAAGCATATAAGAAGTGGTATAAAGAATTTGTGTTATCATAGCTCTGACATGAGCCCGTTTTGATTTTTCTTGTCTTGTCCAAGCAGGTTCTAATTTCTCCCTAGAAAATACTCAGCCTATTGACAAACTTTTAAAGCTATTATGAAAATTATTCATTAGAAGTTCAAATTTCAATTGCCTACAAAAATGATTAATACATGTAACTTGCAGTGTTATCTTGGGTCACCACATATACAGCTGAGAAATTCTACATAAGGCACAAACTCTAAAAATTTCAGTTAAAATATGCATGTCATATTCTAGTTCCAAACCTGGAAGTCAAACATATATCACTCCTTTCACATATGTTCATCCTATTTCCTTTGTAACTTATAAAGGGTCGGCAACGTAGTAGGTTCTTTGTTTCATTATTCTTTTTTCAAAACTAAACCAACATTCAAACACATACTGGTTTGAAATAACTTCTACTTACTTTGAATGAAGTTTTGTGGGCTGGACTGGGCTGAGCCTCTGATTCAGTTTGTGGATCCCTCAATGAGTAAATTCAGTTGTTAAGTCAGCCACAGACAGGAGAAAGGGTGAGACAGAGAATCAACCTTCTTGTTTCATGTAGTCTCTTAGCCCCAGTCTCCCCGTCATTTCTTGTTGGGAGCAGTGACATCCCAGATCCTGAATTTCTTGTAATCCCCTGAATCTGAGTGCCTACAGCTGCTCTGAGCACGAGACCTTCAGGAGTTCTTGATGGCAGGAGAGTGGTTTCTGGTGGGTTTGGCTTGGGTGTGGCTATCTCTATATAATCTGCCCCTGAACACAATAAAGGGGGCATTCTTGGGGAATTCAAGGATGACCCTTGTCGCTGTCTCTGTGTGTGTGTGTATTTTAACCTCCAGCCCCCTTGCCTGAAGCTCGAGAACTGGGTAACAGCGCACAGAGCGCAGACACGGGGGCGCAGTGTGCGGCAATTTCTTGTGTAAGCATCTTTCCAGGTTGGGTCAGGCTTCTGACCTGGACATTACAGCCTCCTGTGAGAGCAAATGTATAAACTCACAGAGCTGGAGGGCTGGTACCAGGTTACTCTCACAGATCCCTTTGACACCTACATCAGTTCTTGAGTCAGGATCTGAATGGCGAACCAGGAAACTTGTTCACTCTGGGCCACCAATGGAGCATACTGTCCCAGGGTGAGTTGGCTGGCTGCCTGAAACCTAGATGAATGGGTGCTAATCTCTTAATTGCTGGGGGACAGGAAATGAAGTTGGCAGTTTGGTAATATGCAAAATCCACTGAAGTGCCAATTAAATAGTCTTGGGTAAGTATAGAATGTGATGTGATTACCTATTTATTCATCTGTCCTTACTTTTGCTGTTTTGCTTATTTCTGTCTGTTTTGTTTTGAGACAGAGTCTTAAACTATTGCTTAGGCTGTCCTGGAATTCACTATGTCATCCCATCAGGTCTCAAACTGAAAAGTCTCCTCCCTCCCTCACTCTCCCAAGTCCCGAGGATACAGCTATGAACTACCAAACCTAGCTCAAGTTAGTGTTAATCTATAATTCTTACCAAGGCGAGTGAAATTGGGAAGTTTTCATTTTGTTTTGTTTTGGTTTTTTTGTGAAAATTTTCTGAAAATTTCAGTGAAAATAAGCATATCATATTGTAGCTCCAAACTTGGATGTCTAAGATACATCAGTCCTTTAACATATATTCTTTGTATTTCCTTGGTAACCTATATAGGGCCGGGAACATAGTAGGTTCTTTGTTTCATTATTCATTTTTCAAAACTAAACCAACATTTTAAAGCATACTGGTTTGAAATAACATTTGCTTACTTTGGCTGTGGTTTTGTGGTCTGGCCTGGGCTCTACCTCTGGTTTAGTTTGTTTTGTTTGTGGATCAAACAAGATTTTCAATGTTGTATTGTCTTATCAAATAGTAGCCCACACACTCTGAATAAATGCACAAAGCACTGGCTTACGCTTCCAAATGTATTTTTCCAAATGTAGACTTGAGATAGCTGTTAATTAGCCTCAAAAAGAAACACACACTCACAAACACACACATACATATATGAAGCCCATCAAATTATAAGTGAGAGAAGTTAACATTTAAAGCTACTATGATTACTTTTTATCTTTTATCCACATTGTATTTAGTAGCCTTAATAGCTAATAATCAATAACTCCAGAGAGTAAAGTGGAGTTCAAATTATTCCCATCCAGACATCTCTTTCACCATTATTCATGTACCAGGAAAAGGGTACTGCACAGAATTTCTTGATTGAATAGAACAGGCATTGGCTCTTACAATCTGAATAACGTTGGGCAGTTAGTGTGAAGGTAGGCAATAATCAATAAAAGAAAGGGACTCTCAAAGTAAGATTGATTATAAAGATAGTGTAAAAAAGAAGCCATGGAGATTGGAGATTCAGTACAACTTTAAGAAAGAGGTTTTATCACCACTCCACTCCATGAAACTGTCAGTTAACCACTAGTTTTTGTCCTTCACTGACTTCCATTAGATCAGTTATAAATTTCACGCTCTCTTGTACCATTTTATATTTCTAGTATCCATTTATGCAAATATCTGACTGTAATTTCCTGTCAACCAGGGGCATTTGAAATGAGACATTTTTCTTAACAGTGCGCAATTTTCCCTCACAGTGCATGATATTGATAGGTCCTCAGACCATAAATGCTTAGGTCATATACAGTTATTTTGACAATGTAAGGCATTCCAACACATAACCAACTGTCCTAGATGATGGCTCTTCCGACTGAGGGAAGAACTACACAGAGCAATGTAACCTTTTTCTTGTGTGTCTGCCTAATAGCCACTTACCCATCATGAAGTTCACATAGACTTTGCAGTGCATACTGTCCGTACTTATTTGACTGAAGGAAAGTAAAGAGATCATCATTTTAACAAATTCTCCTGAAAGTGTTTCTGGCAGTTTCCAAAGCCAATTTGAAACCTTAGATCTGTAGAAGCATGTGTAAGTCACACTCCTAGAAAGATCAAGCTGTGAACCATGGTAGACATGCTAATCTAAACCTCAGTGAGGGTTCCAATCGCTGCAGACCAATTAGATGGGGACAATGTAAAGATGGGCATTTATGAGGCTTTTTGAGAATAGAGATGGTTTGAAACCCACACACACTACAGTAAGGGATATAAAACATATAGCTGTTATGGAAAACAGTTTGGAACTTTCTTAAAAGTTGAACAAGGAGACAAAATATGACACTGGGGTTCCACTTCTAGATATATACTTAAGGAACAGCAAAACACAAATTCAGGTAAAACGTGCATTTGAATATTGAAAGTATTAATGTACTTACCAGTTAAAGAGTGAAAGTAATTCAAATTTTTACCAAATGAGAAAAGACAAATATGATGTTCTGGAGACAGGTAATAGAATGGTGTTCAGATAAATGGTAATTATTGATTTGTATTGATTGATGCATATTTGATACATTCTTAAATTACTGGTAAAATAAAGAAGACAAATACAAAAGGATGACATATATATATTTTGTTTATATGGAATATTCAGATGTGGAGGCAAAAATTAGCTTAGTTATTCTCACAGTTAGAGACATAAAGTATGTGGAATATCTCCTAGTAAATGCAGGTCTTCATCGTGGAGTACAAAATCTCTTCTGAAATTAGTAAGGATATTTGTACCACATTACAAATGTAACAAAAATTAAAATGTACATTACAAGGACATATAAATTATATTTGAACAAATTTTAAAGTACAAAGTTACAACCAACTATATGTATGAATGTTTATAGTAGTATAACATTTAATTACCTCAAACAGAAAACAATCAAACTCTCTTTATTAAATGAAAGGTTAACTGTCACATATCTGTGCAGTGGGATTCTATACAATGATAAGAAATCAGTTATTAAGATATGCAAAATGTACATACTAATAAATGAAAGAAGTCAGTCTGATAAGCTACACACTATAGGGATTATTCATATGACATTATGTGAGACATAAACCAATGGAATTAGTAAATAAGTCATAGTTGATAAGAATTCCAAAAAATGCCAGAGTTTGTAGCAGAGGTCACTAGTTCATTTCCCAACTTCCCAGAAGCTGAGACCTGAAATAACCACACAGAAACTGTATTAATTAAAACACTGCTTGGCCAATGACTACAGCGTATTCCTAGCAAGCTCTTGCATATTAAACTAATCCATTTCTATAATTTTATATTTTACCACGAGGCTCGAGGTCTACTGGTAAGGTTCCAGCTGGCAGCTTGTGTCTTTCTCCTTTGGAAGCTCCATGGTGTTTCTAGACTCTGGCCCACTTTCTCCCAGCATTCAGTTTAGTTTTCTCCACCTAGCTCTAATCTTTTGCACTATCACAAGCCAAGATAGTTTCTTTATTAACCAATTGTATTTACAGCATACAGAGGGGAATCTCACATGAAGAACAAAATAAATAATTCTTAATTTTTATCTTATTTTCATTTATTTGTATTTGTCTGTTGATGTTCTCATACCAGAGGAGGGCATCAGCTCCCTCACAGCTGAATTAGTAGCTGGGTGGGAGCCACCTGGTCTATGTGCTAAGAACCACATTCAGGTCCTCTGCAATAAGCACTCTTAACAGCTAAGTTATTGCTTCATTCCCGTTTAGTGATACACAGTGGATATTTTAGGGTGAGAAAACTATCCTATAAAATTGCAAAGTGCTAAATTTTAATATATTATGCATTTGTCAAAACCCATAAAACTTCACCACACAAAGAAAAAAGCTTTTATGTATGCAAACGAAACCCAAACAATTCTGGAGACTCGGGAACCCTAAGGTACAGAGCAGACTGTGCCAAAGGAATCTAATTCTATCACAAAGGGACATAATAACCTCACTGAAGGGGAAATGCTAGCTGAGACAACTTTGCAAAACAGAATGCAAAACCAATGCAAAAGGCATTGCGTATAAGCATTTAAATGTTGCTGCAAAAGTTGCTTTCCAGAGTGTGTGGGTTAACAATTAGATACTGGTCCAGGTAGAATTGGATGGTTAAGGACAGGAGACAGTGATTAGTGTTGGAGTGGATGGTCACAGAAGGACAAGGTGAAGATTAAGATGATCAGTATGGTATGATGGATTAGAGGTGGAGGCACCAAAGTAGTCTATTGTTTATTTTAACAGACAGATTAGTTGTTTTAATATACATAGTAGATACGTATAGATATGAAAATATTTATAGATATACATATAGGTATGAGTTGATATAGGTATGAATTGATAAATAAGATCTACTAAATAAATATATCTAGTTGTACAAATAGGGATTTTTAATACTAATCTCAACTGAAAGATCCAAGACTCCTTGTAGGTTGCTTATATAGGGTGTAAGAAAACATCCAAGATTATCTTGGATTGTAATATGATTCCATGAAATAAGTTTACACACACACACACACACACACACACACACACTTCAGAGGTGAGGAGATATGAGCAAATCATCAAAGGGAAAGAGACACAGGAGACTACGAGAAGGACTCCCAAAAGTTTAATGCTGAAACAATTTGAAAAAAAAGTCAAAGAATATCTTTTTCTTAAAACACTAAATACAAACTTATAGGAAGTCCATACTGATTTAAATAAATGAACAAATAAGATAAATGGAGCAGAAGAAGCAAAGCTTCCATGTGAAAAATCAACAATAACATTTGTCAGTACTCAGCCCTCAGTAAGGAACAGATTTCTCCATCCTCTGCCATTTCTGGCTCTGAAAGCCTGTCTCCTATTCATAGCACAGAGCAAGGCTCACTGCTTTATAGCCTTCTAACACCTATTCACCTCTCTCTTGAACAACATTGATCTTTTTCTCTTCTAAACATTGCATGCGGGATTTCCAAAGTCAGTTCATTCTAAAGAGTACTGTAGTACTGTAGGGAGAAGAAAGAGAAACATGCAGCTTCACAGTGGAGAGGCTGGTTAGCACTATGAACAAAGCCTATGAGTTCAAGATCCACAATGAGTCCTGTTGATGGTGTTTCCTCTTGCTGTGAAGTCATGAGAAGAGGAAATGACCCCAGTGGTCTTCCCTGTCACAGTCCTTAACCTCAGGTAATACTGGCAAACAAGAGTTACCTCCTCTTAATAGACAAAATGCTTAAGGAAGCGATTAAGTCCATGCTTAAATAAATAACAAAAATCCAACCGGCATCCCTTCAAAAAATTATGGGAATACCCAAATCTCCAAGTGGATTTCTAAGGTGGAGAATATGATCAATATATAGGTTTTTTTTTTTTTTTTTTTTTTTTTTTTTTTTTTTTTTTTTTTTGGTGTGTGTGTTTGGGGGGGGGGATTTTGACTTTAGGATCCTAAAGCAAATACTGAATGATCAATTTTGTTAGATGATAAAGTTGACAAGGGCATCCTTATTGTGTGTGACCTAGTGATCAGCACAGTGATTTTAGCACCAGGTATTCTAAGCTGGGAAATTTATTTCAGAGGGGACTTTGTATATTCATAGGCTAGCACACATAAGTAGAAAATAGTAGTAGTTTTAGAAAACCTGTAATTATATAGTGTTTTGGCAAATGGTTATGAATTTTTGCCCTCTTCCCTCACTTTTTTGTTTTTCCTTTGTCAAAAGGACTACATTTACCAAGGATGTTTCTTAAGGCACGACACTAGCTTGCTAGATTCCCATCACAAATACTTGAAAGAAATCCATTTGTAAAAAGAAAGGACTTATTTAGCTCACAGTAGACTTACAGTCCACGATGTAATGGCTTCATTGCTTCTAGTGAGCCAGCTCATGAGGCTGAGTATAACTTCTCATCTCATGACCAAGAAGAAAGAGTACAAAGAAGAGATCAGTTCCAACATTCTTTTCAAGAGTACATACCTAGTCCCATAAGGAATCCCTCAGTCCCATCTGGTTGACATTCTACCATCTCCTAAAATTCTGAAGCTGAGATCAAGTCTTCGATTGACACATTGACTTCTGAATAACAGTCTCCACTAAACCCTGAGAAATTGGTAAATAAAAAAAAAAATCACTCAAAGTTCCACTTCTTTATTTCAAAGGCTGAGGTTCTATGACATTGCAAATTATGGGAGATTATGTGCCAAGTTGTTTTTGCACTCCCTACTATCCTCTTCACAGAGAACCCGAGCCTGGCTTATTGAAAGTCCTATTCTTGGTCTCCCTTGACATATTCTCTGCATGGCTAGGGCAGAAGGCAGGGCTATGTGTTTGGTCTGTTCACAGGGAGCTGAGAGACTTGAGTCTTGTCTTGGAAAGAAGCTTAGTGTGCTGGCCAATAAAGAGCAGTAAACAGAACGGATAGAGCTCTTCTTCTAATGATTCATCCTGTTCCCTGAAAATGTTGATTGCCAATAGGCCTTACCCTTCTTGGTCCTGAGACACTGGGCTGTTCTCAACAGCCCAGCACTAGAAACAACTCAACAGGACGGCAGAAACAACAAGAAAGTCAACAATGCTTCACTCTCTATTTCACTTGATTAAGAAATCAAACTAAAAAATATTTTCCATTGTAAAAAAAGTTGCATTCTGATGGACTTAAGTCAAAACAGAAGCCTAAGAACTATTACACCTCAAATAGGGCTGATGACTTTTTCAGAGGATAAAAGCACTAACTATTAAGCCTGACCTTGAATTTGATCTTCAGAGCTTACATGGTAGAAAGAGAAAACTGAAGAACTGAGCTATCGTAAACCATCCTCTGATTCTACACCTGTTGCATAACATATGAAAACATACATACACGTTTGTGTGGCACGCACATACACACACACACAAACACAAAAATGCGTGCACACAAAACACACACAGACCCCATAAATAGGTGTAATTAAACACTTGAATAAGAGGCAGTTCCAAAAAGTGAAAGCCCAGTTAAATAAACAGCTGAAGACATTATTTTAAAAGAGGACACTGAGACTAGGCTCTGCATAATTGCCCATGCTTTACTTTTACCTCTATTATAACCCTAAATAATATTGTGATATATATATTATATATTATAGAACATATGAGATAACATGTTCTAGCTGTGATTATAAGTTTGGAGCATGTGTCATTTCTGCCTTCAGTATTTGAATATTGGGTGAGAAAGTTGTGCACTGTAATAACCAGCTTCGATATCAGAGAAGATGATACACCAACAGAGAAATAAGCAAAGAAGTCTGACCTTTGGCAGCCCAAGTCTCTGAGCATGTTAGAGCTCTCCAATCCCAGTGGGCTATGTCACGTGAGACAGACATAAATGTTTTTGGTTACTAAGCCTTTGAAGTACCTGGAGTAATCTGTTACTGCAGCAGAAGCTAGCCCGTATATGCAAACATATTACAGAGAATAATGTAAGTCTACTAAAATCCCATTTCATACCTAGTAAAACAAACATCAGACTGAATATTAGATTGTTTAAAATCAACCCTACTGTGCAAAGAAAGGAATGATAAAACATGGATGGCAGACCATTAGCTCAGTCTCAAATATTTTTGTGTACTTATTTCATACGCAATAACGTGAAACATAATGTCAATATAGAAATACAATCCGATTACTGGGAAATTACAGTAAAAATCTAACCTAGTAATAAAAATACTGTCGATAGTAGCATCTAAACAAACATCGTTCCCCATTCTGTTCTATGTATTAAAATACACTTGTGTGAGGATATGAACGCAGTATTCCTTGTGGCAACTTGGTGCACCACACTGGCATCTTGATTGGCTCACCAGGTGATTAAATGGGATGAAGAGATCACAGAGTATTAGGAGATGAAGAAATTGCTTTCACTTTGGCTAAGGAGTGAAGCTGTGCAGTTGGACAGTTGAGCTTGAAACCTTCACGTTTGAGGGCAGTGAAAATGCGATCAAGGAACATCTATTCCTGAAGGTCCAGGTTCCTCTATTTTCTTTATAATACAGGCATACTACTGACTTCTGAGATTGATTTAAACAATGGGTGAAATAATGTTTCCAATACAATTAAGACAGTGTCTGGTACAATATAATCTTGTAGAAAGTTTGGCTATTTTTACTGCCCAGGACTTCTGGGAAAACATTGAAGTACAGGATTGGTAATTGCCTGCTCTCACTGTGTGCTTGAAAATTGCATTGAATGTACCATGTACCCAAAAGACATAAAAATAAATTATATAAGAAAACAGATTTTGAAAACTGATTTTTATTTTGTTTGTTCATCTTATACACAAATATTACATTGACATCATTTCTCCTTCTCCAATTACCCCCTTACTCCAGTGATTCCTTACTCTTCTTTATATCCACAACCTCTTTTTAAACTATCATTGTTGCATATACACAAGCTATTGAGTCCATTTACTGTTGTTTGTATGTACATGTGTTTAAGGACCACTTGGAATTGTGTAACCTATCATGGATCCTTCTGGGAGTAAATGGATTCTCCTTTTGGCAGCCATTGAAAGGCCTCTATTTTATCTTTTCAATTAATAATTCTCGTAATACACCTTAGTTAAAATTTCTATTTCTGTGCAGAGGAACCATGACCACGACAACTCTTATCAAGAAAAACATTTAGTGGGGTAACTTAGAGTTTCACAGATTTAGTCACGGCAGGATATGGCAACCTGCAGGCAGATATGGTGCTGGAGGCGAGAGTCCTACATTTTGATTGACAGGCCACAGGAACTGGTATAAGATCCTGGGTGTAGCTTGAGCACATATGAAACCTCCAAGTTTGCCTGCACAAGGACAACTTACTCCAACAAGGCCACACGTACTCTAACAAAGCCATACCTCCTAATAGTGGCACCTCCTTTGGGGGGCATTTTCTTTCAAATGATACATTCTACTCCCTGACTTCCAAAGGCTTATAGCCATATCATATGATAATGCAAAAATACATTCAGTCCTACTTCAAAATCCCCCATTGTCAATAACAGTCTCAAACTTAAAGTCTAAAGTTCAGTCTTTTCTGAGATTCATCCAATCTATTAACTGTAATCCCCTGTAAAATCAAAATAAAAAAGATCACATACTTCCAACATATGTGGATATACATTGCCATTCCAAAACATAGGGAAGGGTCATAAAGAGGAAATACTGAACCAAAGTAAGACCAAAAAAAAAAAAAAAAAGCTGGGAAAACTCAAAACTCTATATCTCCATGTCTGATGTCAAAACTCTCTTCAGAAAAAAATGTAGAGCTCAATAAAAATCAATTAAAAAATCTCTTCAGATCTCCAACTTCTTTACCTTTGTTGATTGCAGCACATTCTTTCTTTTGGGTTGGTCTCACTCCCTGTTAGCAGAACTCCTCAGCAGTATTCAAGGACTCGGGCATCTCTAACATCTGAACGTCTCTAAGGCAATCCAGGCTTCAACTTCACAGTTTTATGCAATGGCCCCTCCAGGCCTCCAGTAAGGGACACCCTGACATACCTGGCCTTGGCCTCAGCAGCTTTCCTTAGTCATGGAAAAAAAAATATAGCTCCTTTCTTCTGTCCTTAAATCCAGAACTGTGTGGCTGAAGCTGCCAAGTTCTTCTGCTTTTTGGGACTGGAACATGACCCCCTCATACAATTATATCTTTAACAAGTTTCTGTTTTTGCTGGTTTCCTTTGCTGCCTCAGCTAGCCTGTTCTGGAGCTTACTCTGTAGACCAGGATGGCCTCAAATTCAGAGATCCACCAGCTCCTGTCCCTGGAGTACTGGGATTAAAGGCATGCACCACCACACCTGGCTCTAAGTTTTTCTTTAATTCATTTTCACAAGTTGGAACCTTAGCTGCATGAGACCTTGTCCTGAAGTCACCACTACCCTTATTACATTCCCAAAGCTGTTCATCTCCTTGAAGACACAACGGAGCTCCATTTCACTTTCTGCTGTTCCCTTTCTCCTCAAACTGTACATTTTGTAATTTACCCGGCACAGCTTGCTCCCCTTTTCATTATAAATCTTCATTAGTGACTGTTAAATAACCACACAACATATTCTATACTAAACTGTTTTGAGATTTCCTCTGTCAAAAGAATTCATTCAAAATTTTCACTTTATCCTTAGGCACACACATTGGGCAAGGGATAAAAAAGCAGTCATATTATTCACCAAAATATCACAAGAACTGTCTCTAGGCCACATATTAATATTCTTCTCCTTTGAAAGCTCTTGAGCCAGCCCCCCCCATCATAGTTCAAATCATTCTCAGCACCAGTGTCTTCCATGTGCCTACTAATAATTGCCCACTAAGCAGTGCTTAAAGCATTCCACTGTTTTCCTAACCCAAAGTACCAAAGTCCAAATTCCTCTTCACCAAGACACCCTATCACATCAACACCCTAGTCCCTAGTACCAACTTCTGCCTTAGGGTACCTGTTGCTGTGAAACTATGCCATGACCATGGTAAATCTTATAAAGGAAAACATTTAATGGGGGTGTCTTACAGTTTTACAGGTTTAGTCCATTATCATCATGGTAGGCCATGGTACTATGCAGGCAGATACGGTGCTAGAGCCTGAGAGTCCTACATTTTATAGGCCACACCTCTTTTAACAAAGCCATACCCCCTAATAGTGTCACTTCCATTGGATTGCATTTTCTCTCAAAGCACCACAAAACCTGTACCTATGGATCTTTCCTTAACCCTTGCACCTTCACACTTCTGCTTTCCCATCTGATATTTATGTGTAGGGACACTCTTGGCTGTGTGTTTATTGTGCCATTAGAACCTGAATGGTAGCTCATTGAGTTATTGAAATCCCTGACAACAGAGATGTGCCACAAGCACAGGGCTTTCTGTAGATGGTTTTCTCAAGATGAAGAGCCAGAGGAGATGCTGGAGTGATGAGCAGGATACAAATTCATGGGGTGTGGCCCATGTACTCTTGAATTTCCTCTCAAGGTGAAAACTGATGGAGGGCTAAGAAAGAGAATGAAGACATAGGTTTTTAAGAACAATTGTGGCATGGCTGCATTTATTCTCCTGTTAGAAGCAATGCTCTGTTGCCTACAGTGGCCGTTCTAGCACCACTGACCCTATCACTTGTGTTATCCTCACACCCCAGGGACAGCTAGTCAGTACTGAGTAGGTTCAGCCGTGAAGGAAATCTACTGATACTGGGGACTATGGGAGAAAAAGAAGTTGGTAGACAGGATTGAGTGGTGCTGACTAATTAGAAGTGCTGGATTAGCTGTAGAGAATATAACAGAGACCATCTACCTGGAGGCAAGAACGTGGGAAATTGGAGGTAGAGAAGAAAGGGGTCCAGTTTGTGATTAGTAAAGAGGATGTTATATTAACTCCATCCTTCTCAGTTATTCTGTGGTATTCTAGGAGTGTCACCTGTGTGGCCAAACAGTACAAATAGTTCTTCTGTGACACACAAACCTTAATGGGGAAAAAAAAATGAACTAGGGAGTGCTCACACAGCTCCCAAACAAAACAACCAACTACTTTCAGATAGAAAAGCTACCCACTGGGTGGTAGCCAGGCACATGACCTTGGACTAAAAGATTCCATGATCACAGCCTTGCTGGTCACCCTTGTCTTCCAAGTGCCTCAGCTTTCTTTTATTTTAATATCCCGTGATATGTTTACTTTCATGGCTACAAAGGCACACGGAAGTTTGCAATGCTATTTGCTACTCGGCTGCAGAGTATTTTAACTGATGTTAGTTCAAATCAATTCTGGAGAAACTTTCCAGTCAAGGGAATTGCAAGCTGGCTGGTTGACATTGGAGGTCAAATACTCCAGGGTATGGGTCTCAAATCACTTAATTCTTCACAGCAAATTAGAAACAGGACTCCAGCTGGTGCTAGAGAATGAGACAGACTTGCTGTGGAAGGACAAGCTGCTGCTTGGATTTGGAGTCTTTATATTCCCAAAATAAAAAATAGGAGACATTTCCCCCTCTATCTCCTCTCATTCTTTCCAAGTAAAAGATTTCCGAACAGCAGCAGAAATCTGGCCACCTGATTTCAACGCATAAACCTTGCCAAGGTATAAAAATAAAATATGATTTAAACAGCAACCTGTAATCTCCTGTTGACGACCAGCTGTGTCTCCTATTAGTATTAATGGAAGTTACACGGCATAATAAGGAGGAGGGGGAAATGCCACCTTATGCTTTTCCAACACCTTAACATTTTTACAGCGAGTCTGATTACCAGGGTTTACTTGAGCAGCAATTAAACACTGATTGATTACTAAGTACGATTTGTATTCCAGGCAACATGCAAATGGCAATGAAATTCTCAGATAAGGAACAGAATAAATTCACTCCACATCAGAGAGAAAAATCACTTTCTTTTTTGCACAGGGTCTTACTACTAGGCCCTATTTGGCCTGGAGCTTCTTGTATAGACAGGACAAGACTGGCCTAGAACTCACAGAGATCCACCTACCTCTCACAACCAAGTGATGATAAAAGTCTATAACACCATGGGATGAGAGTCACATTTTTTAAACAGATTTTTAAAAATATATATCGAGGAAAGCAACTCAAATCCTTAATCATGTATTTTTCAGCTTATTGTAGTATTCTAGCATTCCAGAGTCTGAGGCAGAAGGTGTATTTTTTTTTCTTTGTTTCAAATGTATACATATGTGTAAACACATACTCCACCAATATCTTTCTATATTATATTTATGAAGACTATATGGATTCAGTTCAGAAACCAGCCATAATAAGCATTTTGGAAATTGCCTTTTCTGGTTTATCATTTGACTTCAGCTCTCTTCCCATGGGGGGAAAAATACACAGATGGCAAGTGGAGAACCATAAAATAGATATACAGAGATTGTCACATGCTTCACAACTACAGTTGTAAAATCAAATTTTGACACGGCAGAAATCATTTCTACACTTACATTAGAAGTTAAAAGATAGATTTGTTAAATACTCACCACACGCCAGACTCCATGCTAGCTGTAGACAACACACCAAAGAGTGTGCCGTTGTACTGAACAGAAAAAGACTCTGACAACAAGCTAGCACACAAAGATATGGCGGGATGTATGTGAAGAAAATGAAAACGTGAAAGAGATGGACTGTGGTGCATGTCTGAGCTGGTGCATTTGCAGTCAGGGGTTGATGATGCAGGGAAGGCAAGGACCCTGGCACCGACTCCTTCCTGTGATTGCAGTATCTTGATTTAACATCATAGAAGGAATGGTTGCCTATTCTTATAATTTGGGTACTGAACCAAAGGTAAAGACTAGGGAGAGCTAAGATCAAGGTCTTCTGGCTCAACTGTGGTGGGCTAGTGAGTGATGTAGTGTGACCTGCGGAAGGAGTGGACTGAGATTAGAGACAATGGCAGGTTCAGACTACTAACAAATGTGACTGGGACTTAATGATGATCAAAGGCATCAACAGATTATGAAGCGGTGTGAGCTGGTTTAAATGCTTTCAAACATTACTCCAGCCGCACACCTTGTATTTGCATCAAAATATGACACGATGCATGGCTAATACTACCCCTACAGAACCTGAGGCAGGAGGGTTGCCTTAACTTTGAAGTCAGACTATATCAGATAGTGAGTTCTAGGCCAGCACCAGTTACAGTTCAAAGTCCCTTTTCAATCACTATGCAAAACTGCTCTGTGATAGAGCTTATAGAGGCAGAGGCTACCACATATGTTACTGATAAAATATGTGTTTAAAGTAGTGTGGGGGTCTAAATAGGAAGGGCCCCCATTTAGACTCAAGTCTTTTCAATATTTGGTCACCAGGGAGTGGCACTATTAGTAAATATGGCCTTTTTTGGAGTAGTTGTGGCCCCATTGAAGGAAGTGTGTCACTAGTAAGTGTGTCACTAGGGGTGAGTTTTGAAATTTCAAATGGTGAAGCAAGGCCCAGTATCTCTCTATCCTTGCTGCCTTCAAATCGAGATGTAGAGCTCTCAGTTTCTTCTCCAGCACCATGTCTGCCTGCACAGCACAATATTTCCTTCCATGATGATAATGGGCTAAACCTCCAACCCAACCCCAATGAAATATATTCTCTATTATATCAGGCTCTAAGCATTAGAACTTTTGTAGATCACAGACTACAGAAGACTAAACTGGGTTGGAATGGACTAGACTAGAGAGGCAAAAAGTTATGTAGGGGAACACTTTACTATATTCAAGGTGACATAATAAAATAATAGATACAGTAAGAAGAATGTGGACTAAGAATCTAGCATACTCCACCAGTCAGCCTTAAATATGTAGCTATCAAGTTATTCCACCTCAGTTTTCTTGACCTATAATAATTAATATAAATGGTCTATGGCATGTAGGAACACTACATGTTAGTACCATTCTCTGCGTACTTTAAGAAGAAATGAACTTTATGGAGTTTGGGAAATGGCTATGTGGGCACAGCGCTTGTTCAAAAGTCCTGAGCTCAGGTCTTCATGATTCACATAAAACTGGGTGAAGTAGTCTGCCATCCCTAGGAAAGTATTGGAATCAGAGGTAAGATAATCACTGGAAAAACAAAAGCAGCAAGCTCTGCATACACAAAGGAGAGCAAAGAATGCTACCTGAAGCTAGGTGGGATCTAAAGACTGACACCTACACTCACATACATAAACACACACACATACACACATACATGCACACACATATGTATATATATATATATATATATACACACACACACACTCACAATTGTCCTTTATAAGCTGTGTTACATTTAGGGCAAACTCCATGAATGTCTATCTTTAATAACCTTTATAAAAACAGGAAAGTAAGTGCTTGTAATTCCAATAAAGCATATAAAAATCAATTTTTCTATTCTTACATTCAGATTATTGCAATAATCAAATCAGAGATATATGTGATATCCTTGTCATACAGTAGCTGATCAATATAGAGTTAGCCATTTTTATTAATACCAAGGAAAATTAATAATTAAACATGTGTGGTTCAAAAGTGACCCACAACCCAGCGATCAATGGAAGTTAATGCCCGTGCAGATGGGAAGGGGGCTCTGTTATATACCCTAGTCATTCATTACCCAGAGACAACAAATGTGGGCCAGGATTATCTTTCCTGAGAACAATAGTGGGTGCCAAATTCCTGACTGCTCAATACAATCTCTCAGAAGGAAACATTTGGTGGCCTTTAAATAGAAAGTATATTGCCAAAAGAAGACTTTGGGTTCTACAGTTTTAATCTCCAAATTCCAAGTAGTAAGTTATGTTGGGGGAAAAAAGCCTCCTTCCATGAAAAGATATATGATTTTACATTATTACAGGGGTCAAACACAATCTTGTAATATTCTCAAGGCACTGCTGAGTCTGTGGTGGGCGATGACAAACTATATGCTCTTAAGAAATGTGTGTGTGAGTGTGTCTGTTTGTATGTGTGTGCTGTTGTTGTTGTGTCTGACACAGATGGCTGGAATAAATTATGGCACTCAAAAAGCAAGTCCGTTGACTTAGTTTTAAAATCCATATTGGGAACCTCATTTGTACTTCTGGGAAGAGTCACAGTGACCAGCAGTCTCTCTACCTCCTAACTCAAAAAAAAAAAAAAAAAGAAAAAAAGAAACAAAAACGTTAATGACAAAACGTGCCATAAGGTTTTCTCAGTTAAAGCCTAAAATGAGAGGAGGCTGCATAAGTTCAGAAATGAGTCATTTTGAGAGATAGATGGGAAATACACAGAGAGTTTTACATTGTATAATTACGCCGGTATACTTATACTCCTCCCGATCATGTTACCAGAGACAGATATTATAGTAGCCCTTCTAAAAGAATATTAAGGGCAAGTATCATGGCTTGCAGCAGAGACAGGCAGAGCTCTGTGATTTCTAGGACAGCCAAGTATACATGAGTCTCTCTCTCTCTCTCTCTCTCTCTCTCTCTCTCTCTCTCTCTCTCTCTCTCTCCTCTCCTCTCCTCTCCTCTGT
>NC_022022.1:15708474-15746949 GCF_000317375.1 Microtus ochrogaster
TCCTCTCCTCTGTCTCTGTCTCTGTCTCTGTCTCTGTCTCTCTCTCTCTCTCTCTCTCTCTCACACACACACACACACACACACACATATACACACATATACTGCTAAATACTACGATTCTCTCTTAGAATTATGTGAATTGGGCTAAAATATTTAGAAAAAGAATCTGATGACATTTTCAGTAAAGGGCTGTTTTGAATGTTTGGAGAAACAAAGCATTATATTCTTAGAATGCATTGGCAATGAAAGCTATGTAAATCAATGAAACTTTCAAATTCAATAAAAACACATTGGGTATGTACATTAATGATTGTAACTATTAAATATTTCTAAAATAGTTTTCATAACCAGAATACTAATCAGAAATATATTTTTAGAAATGCTTTGGTTGACATACATAAGAAATCTCAACTTTGCACATCAACATATCCAGTGGAGTGGATACTATTGAGAAAGTACTCAAAATATTGATTCCCATTTCATTTAATCAACATATATTAAGAGCACATCCACATGATATTAGGCAATCTGTAAGCCAAGAATTCAATGATTAATAAGACATTGTCCTTGTCCTTGACCCATCTGGCTGCTGAGAGGGACAAAATGTATATGTTTGCATACAGAATATAAGTAGCAAGCAGAGATGATAAGGGACTGTAACCTATGATCTGCTTCATCCATTTATTCAAACATGGTTTTTGAGTGCTTACAATCTTCTCAGACCTGCTCTGGCTCTGAAGATGTCACATGGAGCAAAACAACCTTAGAGGACTCATTTATGCTCCTGTGATGACTCAGTAGGTACGGTGTTTGCTATGCACACACCAGGACCTGCATTGGTCCCCAGCAGTCACCTTAAAAAGCCAGGTGTGGCTTCACACAGCTTTAATCCCAGAGCTGGATCAGAGCATCCCTGTAATGTTCAGGCTCATTGTAGGGCAATATGAACAACTTAACTCTTCTTCACCCTGGACATTCACTAAAGCGCCCTTGCCAGTCCAGTATGTGAAAAGCACGCCAGTGTATTTTTTTGGCGTTGCTTTGATTATTAGTCTGTTTAAGTCAATTGTCACACTTTATCAACTGCTTGTTTTCCTTTTTGCAGTGAATTGCCTATTATGCTGCTTTATCAATTTGTGTGCTACTAGAAATCTTTTCCCTCTAGGCTTTCTACACATCATGCTATGTATGAAGAGAGTAACAATGAATATTTATTTGCAATGAAGTTTTGATAGAAGAATCTAGTAATTATTCGTGAACACTTTTATGCCTACTATGAAGTAGTTATCATGTTAGGCATGGAAAATTAAAAGATAAGACCCCTTTCAGCTGCGACTAAGGAGGTAGCCATACCTGGTGTATAGTATAGTATCTTCTGTGTAACCATAAAATCCTGCGCTTAGATCTCAGAAATGATGGGCTAAAAAGCTACTGCATATTTTACTGCATTTCTCTAGCTCTAGGATTGGAGGCAGGGAGGGAAATCAGAGACAGGTAGATTTCTAGAACTTATTGCCTGCCAGTTACGCAAATCAATGAACTCTGAGTTCAATGAACAGAACAAGACATTACAATCAGAATAAACTTTTGGTTGCTGCATGCACATGCCCACTTAAGCAGGTACATACATGAAAAACAAAAGAAGAAAAGGGAGAGGGAGAGGGAGAGGGAGAGGAAGAGGGAGAGGGAGAGGGGGGAGGAGGAGAAGGATGAAGGAAGAAGAAGAAGAAGAAGAAGAAGAAGAAGAAGAAGAAGAAGAAGAAGAAGAAGAAGAAGAAGAAGAAGAAGAAGAAGAAGAAGGAAAAATGACTCTGTTGATAAGCATCAAGGACTTCAAGGATGTTTGCTGCCAGGAAACTAAAGTCTAAAGTGCTGGGAAACTCCAGCAAATATTTTTTTTTTCAAATGACTAAAAATGTTTGAAGCTTCATGTTAGCAAACTAACATATCTATTGTTAGAGAAACAAGTTCTTCTGAGAAATGAAGTTTCTTTTCCATACTGATTAAAAGCAGAAGTCTGCATTTAAGTGTTATGCCAGTTCACAGTGGTAGCCATATATGACAGTCATTATATATACACTAGATTGGTTTCTAAAGACAATTAGGATATGATGCATGATAGGAAGAGCAGAGAATGACAGCTTCCATGCACAGAAGTCATTTGTTTTATTGGATTTCACACATTCATCCAAGTGGGTATATGAATATGTCAGTATATACAAGTTGCCACGAGAGTGCTAATTCAGAAGACAGTTTTGATCCTGTCATTCATTTCCTTTAAGAAAAGCTTTCCATTTTCTTACTGGACCAAGTTCAAAACCTTTAGCAAAGATTACAGCAGAACATAGCATGTTTATCTCTTGATGGGGGCTACACACTTACTACTCCCCTAAGGGACTTTGCCCTTTCTATTAGCTTCTTTCTAGAAATCCCCTCTACCTAACAATAACCATGACTCTTTGGCTTTGAAACCATTGTAGCATAGACCCCTTGATGCTAGCAAACTAACATATGTGTGTGTGTGTGTATTTGTGTGTTAGAGAAACAGACATTCTTCTGAGAAATGAAGTTCCTTTTCAATAGTGATTAAAAACAGAAGTTTGCATTTCAAGTGTTATGGCAGTTACTTCACAAACTTTTAATGGTTTCATCTTTATTGTTTTGAACATCTTTCCATTGATTGAGCTTCCAGATCTACTTCTATACAATCTCCCATGTCTTCTTGATATCATTATTTACAGTAGGGATTTCTGAGTAATTTATTGACAAATATTAAATACTCCACAATATCAGCAATCCATCAACTCTATGGTTGAATATTTTTTTCCTTCAAAGATGTATTTATTTTTAATTTTTACTTACCAGTGCTTTGCCTGCTTGGGAGTGTATGGAGTGCCCAGAGAAGTCAGAAGAGGGTATATTATATTTCCTCTAATATTTATAAATGGTGTGAGCCATAATGTTGGTGCTGGGGACTGAACTCAGATCCTCTGCATAGAGTAGTAGGTGTTTTTAAGCACGTAGCCAGCTCTCTAGTTATATAGGTGGTTTCTAATGTGACCACCATAGTGACGTTAGTGGTTTTCACTGTAACTACCGTGTATTAGAGACACAAAAATTTGCAATAAGAATGTGGAAGCAACTGAGAACGTTGGAATAAATGATGAGATTTTATAAGAAGTCAATTTCGATATCTAAATACATTATATACCAGCTATTTTCCATCAACTGAATGACACATAGGCGTGCCAAAGAAGCTAAAGTTCTCTGGAAAAATGACTTGAAGAAAGAAAGATACACAGTAGAAGCTTATTTGTTAGGAGGAAATATAGGGCCAGTAGCGTTAGGGAATGGTGTAGGCGGGATAAAAAGGAGAACTCAACTCCATCAAAGTCTAATTCCCTACATCCCTCCCAAGTACTGTGGATCCAGGACCTTCCACATGCCAGGCAAACAGTCTACCACTGAGGAACATACCCAACCCTTTATTTGCAGTCTTAACAAATATCTTGAGTTATTCTTTGAAGGACCTGTGTAGTTTCAATGGACCTCAAAAATGCCTTATATTGAAGAAGGTTCAATATCAACAAGTCATTTGTTATTTGCTAACATATGCAGGGGTGGGAACCTCAGTAAGGATGCGTTTCTTTAGCAAATGATTGTTTCTAATGAGGGACGCGGAGAGCTTTCAACTATCAGTACTGGTAGCAGTTGACACTGAATTTTTCAGTCTTGAATGAGGTGAGAGATAGCTGTAGATGTGTGAGGGGCTCATATCATCCACAACCCATGGCTAAATGGAACATTGAGTCACTACAGCAAGATTCTGTCTCAATCACAGAGACACATGAACTTGAGATTACGAAACAGTGAAATTCAGGAAGAAAATGTTGCAAATGCCAGTTACAGGAAATATGGCAGCTTCTGAAGATGAGACACTTAAAAAGTCAAAGGGAAAGACTGGTGATGTTTGCATGTGTGCGTGAGTGCATGCATGTGTGTGTCTGTGTGTGTGTGTGTGTGTGTGTGAGAGAGAGAGAGAGAGAGAGAGAGAGAGAGAGAGAGAGAGACAGAGAGACAGAGAGACAGAGAGAGAGACGGAGAGACAGACAGAGAGACAGACAGAGAGAGACAGAGAGACTCGGGATTTTTACTCCAGGGGATTTTTTCCGTTAGAGCAAGTTAGGTAAAGCTCCACCTACCTCATATTCACCAAACTTGTACACAGACAGTCAGTTTATGAAGCAGAGTTCTCTAGAGAATAGTGGGTGCATATGTGCATGTGTGTGTGTGTGTTTATGTGTCTCTGTGTGTTTATTAATTTGGCTTACAAAATCAGAAGGTGTATCGGTCCACAGTAGCGCTTTATAAGGTGGTGAGCCAGAGAAACCATTAGCTTCTAAATGCATGAAGCAGGACAAGAGGAAATAACAATGCATCCCTAGGCCCACTCTAGTGCTCTGGAGTCTTCCTGGAGAGTTGTTGCCATAAGGAGGTAATACAGTGTCTGACATTCAGTTGTGATGGTGGCAGCAGGAAACACAGATCCTGGTCTGGATGGAGCTTACATATGGTGGAGTATCTGCCTTTTATTTTTGTCTCAGCCAGTCCCTTGAACTTTTGAATGGTGTTATCCATATCTAGTTTAGGTTTTGACCTTCAATTTTCAATTCACATATGGTTCTAGAAATGTTATCTCAGACATATTTGGAAGGCATTTCTTTCCTCACATTTTAGAGGCATCTCCAACCAGTCAAGGTGATAACTAAGATTAACCGTAAAATACATCAGTGGCTGAGCCACAGAGCATGAGCCCTGGGAGGATTAGATTTTAAAACTTAGTATCTATTCCATTTCCCAGAACTTTGCAATTTACATAATGCATCTGCTTTGGATCAGTCTCTCACAACAAAACTATTTAGTTAGACCATGAGCTCAATGTCATTGAGTTGATGAATATTTTTGAACTATTGGCTGCATGAAGATGGACAATTTCTTCATTGTCCACAAGTTTCACTAAGCGCTACCAATACACCTGATATATTGGCATCCAATAAATAGTTTAAAAAGAATTAGGATGGAAATACATTTCTGCAAGGTGTTCATAATTTCGTGATATATGTTATTTTTTTAAAAAATCATAATACATACGTGTGTTTACATAGGAAAACTGTCCTCCACTTGTCTCATAAATATGGTCTTTTTGAGAAGGGATATTAGAAATATTTGGACCCAACTGGTCTCAGTCACTATCCTTCTGGGCAATTTGGATGCTATAAATTGGTCCTAAAAATTAGATGGAGTGAAATGGGTTCAAAATCAGTTGAAGTCTTTGACTGTGATTTTGGAAAAATAATATTCCAAAACCTGTCCAAAATTACTTAATGCTAGTATACTGGGAGGGGGGGAGAGAAAAGCATATGGAAATCTGAATTTCTATTGTGTTTTTAAATTTGTGATAGTGGATAACTTTTCAGATGTGAAATTAAAGATGAATCATAAGCCTTTCTTCTGTCTGTGGTAGTAATATTAAAATATTCATCCTTAGGTTGTAAACTATTAAGTTGAGAAATGAGCTGTCTCACCAAAGCCTACAAAAATTAATGTAGAACACCTGATATTTGACTCTGCTTCCAGATGGAGGGGCAGCTTGACAAATGCTATCATAATTTACAACTTTAAAAAGTGTGGTGTCAATGCATTTGCAAGATCTGCTTACAGCTTGAGTTATTTACAGATATAACTATGTTTAATATTGAGCGTCAGTGGCTTTAAAATAGCATTAGATTCAATCACTGATCACAGATAATATGTGTGGCCCATGAACAATGTGATTAGATGTCTTAATTAAATATTTCAGAACAAGATTATCTGCTTGGAGGAGTTGGGTCATGCTGAAGTTGTTTCTTACATCTGAATTTACTTATTAATGGTCACTCATAGAACTCTTAAATTTGCCCCCACAAAAGATATACTTAACAAGTTTCATTTGATGTGAGGTTGGGAAAATAATTACAGAAAGAAAATATGGGCATGCCATGTGTAATTTTTAAAAATAACTTGTATGCTGGTTCCCGAATGCAAAATCTAAATTTTAAAAGTAAAGGCATCAGTATAGAAGGGTAGCTATTTGAAAGAAGCAGGCACCAGAGGTAAGAGTTGAGTTTGCAGAGTGTGAAGGGATGGATAAAGTCAAATTATCTAATATACATTTATGAAAATGATGTAATGAAATCCAATACGTTGTACAATGCATGATAAAGCCAGACAAAAATATTGATTGCTATCTGACAATATTTACATTGCGATGGTTGGCAAACCAAGCACTGAACCTTAGTGATTAAATTGAAGAGTAAATCATATGTGATTATACATATCAGGTATATGCATAAATGCAAATATTGGCCTAAGGAAAGAACATAAATCATGTGTATTTATATGTGTGCACATGTGTAGAAGATGTGTACATCATTCCTCAATATATGAACATGTGTGCATTTTCCAAGGTACCTATGATTATGTATGATGTCAGGAATGACTTCAGATGGATCGTGGTATTTTGGAGGTAAAGGTATGGTACTGAGAGCTGCAGGTGCGTGTAGCCATAGACTATGCTCCTTGAATAGGGAAGTCGTTAAGTTGAGCCCGAAATCCCTTAACTAATACTGTGACTCATTCTCAACAACGAAGTGAAAATAAAGTTTCCCCAAAGAACTGCTTAGTGTGCGATCTACTGTTCCATCAAGGAGCACATCTCGTATGTTTCAAACACAGGCAAGGAACAAAATGTTCGGTAAACAGCCAAATCAGTCACTGGTCCTGTTTACCTGGAACTTGCATCTTAAACAGAAGCTGTACAGCAAATGACTCACATGTGAATAAGCAGGCAAACAAAACTTGACATGGATATTCAGAAGAAAACAGGCTGCTGTAAACTAGAATGGCAGAGACCGGCAGGTTCTGATTTATATTGGTGGAGGGCGTGTCTCAGAAACTTGAGAGTGAACGGGAAGGCAAACAGTGGCTTGTGGGGCAGAATGAGACAAAGCAGAGATGAGTGGAAGGATCAGAGCAATACTTAGTGAATGAGACACAAGTCAGGGAAAGAGTGACCCAGTGAGGCGGAAGAGGAGAGGAGCAGGTGGCCGTGAGGTCAACAAGTGAATGAGACTTTATTTGTTATTTGTTTCCGAGTTGCATGGCCACTGGAAAAAGCTCATATCTTGTGTGTAGGGAGCAAGGGGTTAACTTATACTTCGAGACTCACTCTGGATTTCAGGAAAGTTAACCGCAGAAACTGTTGTTACACAAGTGGCCCACTGACTCATGATCTGGTTGGGATGAAACATCCTGAGAAATGGGGAAGGATTAAACCAGTGAGTGGCAACCGGGAAGTAAAGGGTGACTCTGGGCTTTCTACTTAACCCTCTAGTGTTGTTTTGTTGTTGTTGTTTTGGTTTTGATTGTTATTTTTTTATGTCAACATGTGATTCAAAGGGAAATACTACCCAGCCACTAGAAGTTTTAAGTTCTTAAAGGTGGTTTGTGCTGTAAGCCCTCTCCAGTCACTCAAGGATTTCCTCCTTACCCTGTACCACAGATACCTCTCATGACAACTGGGATCTCAACATGTGGGTCACCGCCCCTTGGGGGGGCGTCTAACCACCCTTTCATAGGGATTGCCTGAGACCACTGGAAAACACAGATGTTTACGTTACAATTCATGAGGCTAGAAAAAATACAGTTATGAAGTAGCAATGAAAACAATTTTATGGTTGAAGGTCACCACGCCATGAGGATCACAGCATTAAGAAGGTGGAGAACCAGTAGTCTACAGGCGGCTCTGGGTTCGGGACTGTGGATTTTGATGTCCTCCTGTCTTCTTGCTCTCTAGGCTCCCCAGACTCCAATGTAGCTTCAAAATCCTTCTGGCTTATTTGCTGATAGCCAGAGGAATATAGATAGAGATAGTCCCTGGTCCCGGGAGAATTTTGGACGGTCCTGTTGTTCTTTAGACTGTGCTTCTGCACGTCGTGGGCTCGGAGCGTGGAAGAATATTAAACACGCACTTGTTTGATTTTAGTTCTGGGGATCTCTAATATCTGCACCAGACTACCAAGCTAGTCCTTGGCTGGTTAGGGAGCATAGGCCAGCACAGCCCAAAGTTCGCTCTAACAGAGTAAGGGAGTCTGGAAGCAACTGGACAGGCTGTGAGGAGGGTCTAGAGCTTTGCCCCGCCCCGAGGGCGTGTCCTCTGTTGTCGCCCCGCCCCCACCCTCCTGCCTTGGCTCGGGCAGTCCGTGCACCAGCTCTGGGGCAAGCCGAGGTTTCGGTGCCTGACTGAAGGCTGCTGCAGCTAACACAGGGTCTGCGAGCGTGAATCTGTGGTCGGGGAACGCTGCCATGGCGGGGGTGCTGAGCAGAGACACGCCGGACATTGAGGTACCGGCCCCGGCCCCGGGGTGGGAGGGCCACGGAGGGGCGGGGGGTCTGGGGGCGCGCCCGGGGAAGAGCAGGTGACTCTCGAAGTTTCCTCCTGGGACATTTGTGGGACAGGAGGGACGCGGCATTCCGAGACCAGGACCTGGTCACTTCGTAGAAGACTTAAAGGTAGCCACCTCTCTCTTCCCTAAGTCACAGTGACCCAGAAGGTCCGAGTTCAGAGGCATGAACTCCAGGACACTGGAGCGCTCCTTTTCTCCCTTGCGACCCTCCTTTCCCTCAGTGGCGTTGGGGGACACCTACCCAGTGCCCCCACCTACAATAGCTGAGCGCTGCTGTCTGCAAAAGTGGAGGGTAGAAATCCAAGATCCAGGCCGCTGTCTCTAGCTGGGCTGGCCAAGGTATTGTTTACGAGTTAATTTCACATTTGGAAGAACGGAACGAAGTACAGAGGACATTGGAAAGTGCCTCCTCCCCGGAAAGAGATACAAAAAACTGCCCTGTTCTCTCTCAACAATGTTTGATTTTTTTTTTTCTTGTAGTCTGTTTCTGCAAAAAAGCTCATCGTTCTGCGAATAAGTTCCAACCTGAAAGGGCAAAACCTTTCTTTTGAGTTCTTGTAGGTACTTTTGTGTAGGCATGCTGAGGGAAAGATGGAGTTGGAGCCTGATTTTAGTCACACTGAATCAAAGCTTTGTTTCTCGGGTTTCTGTTCTGTTTTGTTTAGGGTTTTTCTTCGAGATAAAAACAAAACCAAACTCCTGTAGACTATTTGCGCTTTCTCCTCACCCCACTTCCCTTCCTTCCTACCTCCCCGCCCCCAGCCTTTCCTCCCATCCTCTGGTGTGTTTCTTTAGAAACAATACACTTTCCCCCTTTGTTCCCTTCTCTTGAATTAAGTTTCAAACCACCTGTTTGCAGGATAACTGGTTTTGTCTATAGTTTGCCTCTGTCTCTGGTTAAAGAACCTTTATATACTCCTAAAGGGAAGCCCATAGTGTTTTAAAAGACTTCCTTTTTTGCCTTTGAAAAATGCGTGTTACTGACAAGAGCTAAAGGATAACATGTAGACTTCTCTGTGTAGATTACTTACCACTTTTCTTCCTCGTTTCATTTTTAAATATTGAGTCATATGATTGATTTAATTAACTATTCATGTGTGTACAGGGCACAGGATACCATGTCTGACTAAAGTCATGGTCCTCTAACTTTGATATAACGTCCCTGGCACGTTTTTGTTGTTGTTAGACTAGATCAGTTAGCATACCTCTGGCAGCATCCAGGCTGTGCGGATTTCAGGAATCAGTGTCAGAGACTAGATGACTTTTGGCTTCCAGCTGTTTCATTTCAGAATGGTGTTTCAAGCTCAGCTGATATCATTCTTTATGTTTCTCGTGCATCTGTCTTGGAAAACAGTGTTTACTTGGAGAAAGTGAAGCTGGTGAGACATTTTGTCCATTTTCATTGTACAAGCTTTATCCAGGAATATGTAGTCACTCTGAGCCCTCCCCCTCCATTCAGCTGAGGGTAATCTTACTCTGTGGCCAGTCAGCCTGATGTACCTTTTTAACCTGGCATGGCGGCACTCACCCTTTTGTGAGCCTCTTTTGTGTTGTTCAATGTGTGCTCCACGCTCTAACCAACAGCATCTTTTATCACCCACAATACTTTACTCTTCCTTCAAAGTAATACCTATGATTCATGAGCTATAAATACCATGAAAGAGCATGAAATTAATCATTAAAATATAACACAGTGAGGAAAAGTACATTAAGCCCGGAGGAACACACTCATACAGAGAGATGCCTCTGCTAATCGTATTAATTCACACTGAAGGTTTCTTTGTGTTGAAGAATCAGAATAAGTTATGAAGGCTTAGTTTTCTGTCAAATTCAAAAGCTTTGCTGAACACATTTATTAAAAGCCATCTTGGGGAGAATGTTCTGATGGTGATCATTGTCTTTGTCTCAAATACATGGAGAAGGAGGCAATTTAAATATGGTGTGAAATAGATGGGGATCAGAACACGTTGACAAAGCACTTGATTGGTAAGAAAAATAGAGATGGAATGGTGGCCACCCACTGCAGTAGTGATTTCATTTTCCCATTGAGCTACCTATAGAAGATGGTTTCAAAATCAGACAAGAAATATCTTGTCAAGTTACCAAAGTCTTCAAAGTTGTATTGTGTTTCTGTGTAATTTTTAGCCTCAAGCCTGTATTACGTGTGAGCGGGAAGGGTGGTGAACGTTGCAGAGAGGGAGCTCTCTAAACTGCATCTGGAATATTCCTTGGGCTGGAAGATTGACATAGGGTGTGCTATTTGATTGTGAGCCTGTAGAATCAAGCATTGCCATCTTTGTTGAACTTGTAGAAATGGTACAAGATACCAAGTTGTCTTTTGCTGTTGCATGGCTGTGGCTCCCAGCCTGGCTTCTGGAGCTAACTGCTGGGATTGAGGCCTAACTTTGCTCCTCTTTGGCTGAGTGACCTTGATCCTGTTACCGAGCTCTCAAAGCTGAAAGGAGTGTGGGAAATAATGATGTGGTTAGCACTGCTGCAGGTACACAGTTTCCTGTCAGGACAAAGGACCAACATTAGCAAATGAATGGGGGAAAGGATGTTATTATCAAAAAAATCACTTCCGACAGATAGTACTTCTAAGTGCATTAACAGTAACCACATAGTTTAAATACCACTTTGCTTTCCTCTTCGGATACAGTCGAAACGTTGAAAAGCAGGACTTTTAAATGCAGGCTTTCCTGGGAGAGTTTTAAAGTAGGTGAGAATTGGCCAATGGTCACTTTCCCTGACCTCAGCAATAATTCCGCAGTATTTCTTCATTTGGACTGACTCACCAGCCAATATGATGTCAATATCGGCACATCTAAAAGCAAGGAAAAACGATTATTCAGAACTTCACTTTTGCTCAATATCCTGCTTCCCACTCCCCTTTGAAGATAGTTGAGAAGGAGCAAGGAAAGCACATAGTTAAAGTTTTTAACCACTTATAATCATTTTGGTATTTACAGCCAAACTGTTATTGCTTACTCCTCTGCCACCTCCACAGTCACAGCTGAAAGCCCTTCCCTTGAATTTACCACGGAGTGAGTGTCCAGATTTACCCTGAACAGAAGAAAAGAATTCCAATCTGCTGGACACAAAATTGAATGCACTTGGAGTCAAATCCAAATGGTTTTTGAGTTACTGCTCCCCTGTCTTCCACTGAGCTGAGAAGACAATGGAGAACCTATTATACTTATTAGTTAAGAAAATGATGTTTTAAAATGAACACTTTGAAAAGTGGAAATGTAAGGAAGGTCCTCTTTTAAAATCAAGAAAACATTCAAAATTGGCAGAAAGAGCTAAATATATTTCAGTACAATTTTATTATAATTGCTTCTGCCACTTGGGAGGAAAAAGGAGTCAAAGGAGAAAAATCAGTATTCAACTTTATGGAAGTTGTGCATTCTCTATTTATTTGATTCATAATTTGTTTTAGCAAGTATATAATATTCCTTTCCTCTTTCCTGGTTTTACCCACTGGGCATTACAGAGCTTATGGAAATGCAATTGAGTAAAGTTTTTAAAGCTTTTTACTTAAAAACAAATGAGTTTTAGTTGTGGAATATGTACCTTTTTTTCCTCCAAATTTTAAACTGTTCTGTGGATCACTCTTATTTTTGAAGAGTTTCTTTTTGTAGGGAGTTTACTTGAGTAGGACAAACACATATATCTGCTTATCTGCCTTCAATGATAACTAGTTCCATTTATGTTTGTTTGTGTGTAACATACTGCCTGTTTCTGTAGCTGGGCATGTTCACAAGTCTTTCCACATATTGAAAAATAAAATATCTCTTGCCCACGTATTCAGAGAATTGATTTAGTAGTTTATTTAAAACTATAATATAAATGATGAATAATGAATCTTTCAGTGGGAGATTTTAGATTGGGTCTAATAACTCTCAATAATAGCATATAGAGTTGATTGGTTACCTAACTAAAATGTACAAATTCAGTAGTTTCCTTTCATGTATTCTGGAGGAAAATCTTTATTTGAAAAGCTGATTGATAATGATAAGAAATTAATGAGAATGCTAAGATTCAGGGTCTAATGCTGAGGAAACATGGTCTTTAAATAACTACACAGTGGTTGTACATACCATCCTATCAAAGTCTGTATGAACAGGCATTAACAAGACTGAAAGCTAGGCCTCCCAATCGAGTACAGATGTGTCGTCATCTGGGAGATTTCAAAAGCCGAAGTTCAAGGATGTTGGAGGGTGTGCACAGAAGGACAACAAGACTGTAAACGAAGGTTGTCCTAAAATGCCGTAGCAAAGTACAAAGAGAGCTTTGGCATGGTCCAAGCTTCACTGTAGTCAAGGAGGAGCCTGAAGAGGAGAAATGGTCAATTTATTGTTTTTTCCCAGTGACTGTAAGGATACAGCAATAGCTACGTCTAAAAGATCTCCATTTCTTAAAACCGTATGGAAGGACTGGGGAGACAGGTCTGTGCTGGCTGAGAAAGAAGGAGTACCCAGCATGTAGTTAAAAAATCTGCACTAGGGAAATGGAGATGTGTTCTCCAGGTTCGTTGGGTAGCAGTGAGAGATTCTGACTCATAACACAGGATGGAAGTTTGCTTTTTAGAAGAGCACTCAAGCCTGGCCTTTAGCATCACACACATGAACAGATACGTACATGCACACTCACACACACACACACACAACATATGTCATTTCTATTCTACACTAAATAAAATGTGTAATCAGACTTTTGTTGTTAGTGGCTTTATTTGTAATCAGGAGTTTTATCTTCAAATATGACATGTTTACTTTCTGAATGTTTGCTGTTATTTGCTCTTAAGCGTCTTTCTCAAGACGGAAGGTGGTTTCTGGCCTCACACATCAGTAATGTGGGTCTTGAGAGTTATCCTGGAGTCAGTTGTGCTACCGAGATAACTTTGAATAGCTTCATGTAGTTCCTCTAATAGATGACCACTTTTGCTTTTGTTATTCTTCATTAAAATACTGCTTTCATAGGTACGAAGGGCCTGCATTTAAAATAAGAAATAACTTTTATTTTAGTACAGTTGTCTACTAGTGTTTGGAACTAAGAAATTTTGTATGACTTTATTTTTAAAAATGACAACATTTATTCAATAGTTACTATTTGAAAACAGCATCATATTAAAAAATAGTTAGTTAGAACTTGTATTCAAAATGTAAGCTGTTAAACTTCACATTGACTTTTACACTTTTAGTATTAAATATATTTTATTCACTTAACTATCACTAAATAAGAACAAAAAATCTATGAGAGGATCAGAAGTAGAAAGATAATTAACTTCATATATTTAAAGTTATACAATTATATATACAATTATAACTATATGTAAGTTCATCACGTTGCATAACCTTTGGATCTTGTTAATTTTGGGATATGATGTTTTGTTTGTTTTCAATCTTTTTTATAGTGAAATAAAATAAATAAATAAAAATGATTTTTTATATTGAAAAACACCTGGCTTCAAATCCTGGTTCTGTTATTTCCTTGGATAATTATGCCTTTATTTATTTCTTTGTCTGTCCTTTTGGTTCTTGTTTGCTTGTTGTTTTGTTTTTTTCAGACAGTGTTTTCCTAAGTAGTCCTGACTGTCCTGGGACTCATTTTGTAGACCAGGCTGACACTGAATTTAAAGTTCTATTCACTTCTCCGTCTGGTTGCTGGGAGTAAAGACTGGTGCCACCACTACCTCCTGGTCTCTCACTTTCATAGCCTGTCCTTTCTTCATCATCTGGTTAGAACTGATTTTGTTTATTTCCTTAATAAGGGATATGAAGATTAATGAATAAAATATCTCCACATATTACATAACATGAATGCATTTAAAATGGTAGTAGAGGGGCTGGCGAGATGGCTGAACATGTAAGGGCCCTTGCTGCCAAGCCTGACAACTTGAGTTCAGTCCTGGACCCAACATAGTGGAAGGAGAACCAATTTACACACACACACACACACACACACACACACACACACACACACACACACACACACACTAAATTAATTAATCAATTAATTAATTAATAAAAACCAAAATGGTTGTGCATGTTAGCTACATAAACAGTTTTTACAGTCATTTGGATAGATTTCCAGACATGTTAGAGACTTGTCTTCTTTGTAAGCAGGTATTTGAGAATAGAATCTAGATTGTGTGAGGGAGGGGAAAGTAATGAAATTCGAAGAATTACTAGGAAGGCTCATTGTGGACCGAGGCGTGCTGCAGGAATGTGTTATGAGAGTTGCTGAATACGAGTTTTTGATGGAATGGTCAAATTAAAGACTCTTGTTTGTCTTCCTTGCTACTTTCTGTATGCTTCTAATCCTATCTTAAATCCGGCCCTCTAGTGTAGGCCTTGGGGAAGGTAAAGGAATTACACTGCAGAGCTCATCTACGCAGAACTGGCAACATCTAAATGGTGGAATGAGACTGAAATTCAGGACTTGCCTCTTTTCTTACTCCTTTTATTTTTTCCAAACTATCACTTACATATGGATAAATTCTTCAGCAGTTTTGATACTACATCAAAGCTGATAAATGGGTAAATATTATTTTCGGATGCGCAGTTATTGAAAGTTTGAAGCAATCTGATGCTAATTCTCTTTCTAAAAGAAACCCATACAACTGAAACATAACAAGATATCCTGTGTAGTAAATACAGGATTTTTTTTCTAGGCAAGCACATACACTTTAAGATTTTTTTTTTCTGGATTTTCAAGTATCTGTGAGCATACCACACTTGTTTTTGATAGTTGTTTTAACTCCTGGGATGGATTAAGCTAGAGGTCAAACTTTTTTGTTCCAAGACATTGTGTGAGTACTCTTTCTTAACAGTGACTCAGGTAGCCTACTTTTAGTATACATCCTGGTAATTTTCTTGGAGAATTTCAGCCAGATTGTGTAATGTGTTCTTCCTTCCCTCTGCCTCTATCATAATAATTAAAGAGGCTATGTGAGTCCCTATCTCCCAGGTGCTTGGAAATTGATATTATGAGTGCTTATGAATGTCCCCTTGAGGCAGTCTTGACTGGGCCACTTTGAAGAAATATCTCTTCATCAATAATTAAGCCCAGAGGGCCACTTCTCAGGGGACACACAGAAAATTACATGTCAGCTCAAGGCCTGATTTATACAGATGGAGGCCACAGATGAAGGCCTGAGTGCACTTCTACATCCCGTGTTGTTGGGGTTTGTTCTTCTGATTGCTCGTTTGTGTTGTTTTGTTTCCCCACCACTTTAAGTTGCACCCATCACCACTTTCACTTCTCTAGGAAAAAAAAAATCATTCCTTCAGTTCTGCATGCCTAGGCTAACTCATTTGGGGTTTTATTCATTGTGAAATTAAAAATGGTTTATAGTAACATGCTGAGACTTTTAAAAGTTTAGTATTTCTAACAAAAGAGCAATGTGAATGTCTTCAGAAAAACAATAGAAAAGATTGTGTTTATCTTTCTTTCTTCCTCCTTCTCTCTCTCCCCCTTCTCTTCTCTCTCTCTCTCTCTCTCTCTCTCTCTCTCTCTGTCTCTCTGTCTCTGTCTCTGTCTCTGTCTCTCTGTCTCTCTCTCTCTTTCTCTCTCTCTCTCTTGCCTTCCTTCATATCTTTCTTTTAATTAAAACAAGACACCTGGGATGGTTTTGTTCTGTAGGTGTGAACCTTTATTGTCTGTTTCTGACCTTGTGAAGGAGATCATTCAGTCACTGTAAAGGGTTTGCTGAACCTTCAGTGAATCTGCTGTTAGTCACTCTTTTAAGAGGCCAATGAGACCACTCAGTGGGCAAAGGAGTCTGCTGCCAACCTTAAGGACCTGAGTTCAATCACCGTGTCTCACCCAATGGAAAAAGAGAACAAAATCCTGAAAGTTTCCCTCTGACCTCTACATGCACATAGTGAAAAGAACCTCCTTGCATTTACACACACACGCATCCACGCACACACGCACGCACACACGCGCACAGGCACACACGCACATACACTCCCAATAATAATAATAATACATAAAAAAATTTTGTTTGAAAATATGAACTTCTGTGTAATTATATAGAGAAGGGAGATCATGTTCTGACTCTTCTGTTTGCCCATTCTGTGAGTTCACATCTACAGCTCCCCTGTTGTGTCCAGAAGACACTGTTTCCTCATAGTCTTACATCATCTCTGGTTCTTACACTTGTCCCATCTCCTTGTTCAATGCCCCCTGAGCCTTGGGAGGAAGTCATGTTTATATTTATTCCAAATAAGACTGAGAATTCTGCAGTCTTGTATTTTTTGCACCTTGGTTAGCTGTTGATCACTGTGCTAACCACCTACTGCACATAAACTTCTTTGCTGAAGACTGAGAGCTCCATTAATCTATGTGTTTATGGTAAGTCATTAGGACTTAGTTTAATGCTATGCCAACTTTTCAGAATAATAGTCGTATATTCTCTCCTTGGGCCTGTGACCTCTGTAGCCAAAGATTCTTGGCCTGAAAAATGGTGCTCTTTATGAGTTTTACCGTTGGGAGTACAATTTATATCTTATCAAAAAGTTGTTGATTAATCTTATGATCATTGTGCTACTATTGCACCAATAAATATGTCTTGTCTAAGAACACAAGGGAAGCCCAGTCCTGCTATGTGTAGCCAGAGTCTTTATAATAATAATTCATATTTTGTAGATAATGGATGATACCCTTTGTGTGTATTTTTTATGTGTGGGTTCATCTGTGTACACATGTGTTGGTGTGTGTACAAATGCCATCTTCAAGCGTTGTTTCTCAGGCACCAACTACCATTTCCGCTGTTTCTGTTATTTTTGCTGTTTTGTTTTAGAGACAAGGTCCTTTACTGGCCTAGACTTCACTGATTGGAAGGATGTCTGTCCATCCAGTCCTAAGGGCTCTCCTATATTCGCCTCTTCAACACTGGGATTATCAGCATTCTGTACCACACCTAGCTTGTTGTATGTGAGTTCCAAAGATTGAATTTAAGTCCCTATGCTGTCTCACTAATCAGTCTCTCCAGCTTCCAAATATGGCTGTTCTTATCTTGAAAATAGGACCAGAAACAGATCTCCCAGTCAGCTTGGAAAGGAGAGCAGATCTGGGGAGAAATCAGTGCTCCTGTGAAGAGAGTTCAATACCTACCTCTGACTCTTTCTCACAGTAGCTTCACAGCTTTGGGGACCTTCTTTTCACTGAGAAGTGTTGCAATTAAAAAAAAATGAAGTTATTTGTAATTTAAAAAAATTATTCAGTTTCTTTCATAGATCCTTAGGGATAAATCATTGCACCTTTCACAGCAAGAGGTAAATTTGTATGTGTCAACTTGTGTCAAACTTCCTTTTCTTTATCAAATTTAATGCTACACTGATTTCCATGATCATTAGTGAAGACTCAAAACATACTAAAAAGAAAATAAGAAATTAAATTATGACCACATAAGCTGGAGAAATGGCTGAGTGGTTCAGAGTGCTCGCTTGTCTTCTAGAGGCCTCAGGTTCAGTTTCAAAAAACATGTTGTTTTTTTTGTTGTTGTTGTTGTTTTTGTTTCTGTTTGTTTTTGTTTTGGAAGGAAGAGTGTCTTTCTCAGGGAAAGACAGAAACTGCATCCGGGTGTGGCTACTCACCCATGTTACTTATTGTCTGAACACTGTTTCTAAGTTCCAGAATGCAAAAGTATCCAGATGCAATTTTCTTGGAGAGGTGATGCAGTTTGTACTTAGTGCTTCTTAATGGAACGGAGTCTGACCTTTGCTTGAGATCAGGAAGGAACAGGAAGAATATGAGTAGGCTGCAGGCGGTTGTTTTGAACCAGCAGCATCCCTAAACCTCAGGTCAACACCTTTAATGGATAAATTACAGCGGCTGCATCTGTTCATCTTGTGTCCCAGAATGGAAACGTTCCTATTGTCTCAGACTTTGTGTTCTTCCCGTAGGACCGTTGTGGCAAACCACATTGTCAGAAGATGCTTTTCACCTAGGCCAGCCTTATATTGGAAGCAGGCGTGGGTAATCATGTGATCCTGTATCATGTTTATGCATGTGTTTTTCAAAGGACATGTGTGCCAAAGTTTTGATTATTTTTAATCTTCATAAATAATAAGAAACTATCTTTGAGTACAGATACATCTCAATGAACACACTTTTCCCCTCATAATAAGAAATTTCATACTTCTTGGGTTAATTAACACAAATAACACTGAGTTTAAGCTAAATTTTAAAGCTAAGTTTACCTCCAATTTGAGGCATATGTCTCTGATTTGAACGAGTGGAAAGTGTTTGCACAGGAAAACCCTTACAAGTTCATGGAATTTGTGTTTACCATCCCCTACCTCATTTAAACAGCAAGAAATTAAAGTGTTTCTTGTATTTGCTTAAGATCAGATATTCAGGATAGGCTCCTAGATGAGAAATTATCAGTAGTAAGTGCAATTAGTGTAAGAGCCTAAATAATTTTTTTCAAGTTGTGAATACACTCAGTCTAAGTATATAGTAGCTTGCCATGTAGAAATGTTTATAAAATGCCGTATTTTCCTCTATTCTATGTTTTAAATAAATAATTCAGTGAAAAACTGCCTCATTTGTTTAATTTGTGTTTGTTTGAATAGCGGGGCTTTTGAATGTATCTTAGTTTTGCACTCTAAGAGTTGCACCTTTATTTTAAACAGATCTTTTGGATAACACCTTCTTTTAAAAAAATACTTTATTAGTTCTTCGGGAATTTCAAACGTAAGTGTATTTTGATCACGTGCATACTCCTCCACAGCTTCTTCTAGATCCATGCCTTCTTCCATGCCCACTGAATATTGTAACCTTATTTCTTTCAACCCATCAAATCCAACTTGTGGGACCACCCACTGCCGGAGCATGGCTGACTCACCAGGAGACCAAACCCTTAGAGAAAACCAACTCACTTTTCACCAGTGCCACAAGGACACTCGTGTATAAGTACACCTGCATTTGTATACCTGCATGCACCTGCATCTACATGAGGCATCATTCCCTCAAAATAATAAAATAAGGGAAAATGAAAATACGAAACACAAATAACTAAGGCAAAAACATAGATTTTAAGAAAACTAGGCCCTAATGAATTATAAGAATCATAATAAAATTAATGCTGTTTTGGACACAATTCACCAGAAGTAACCCCAGAAAAATTAATAAATAGAGACAAACCTGTGTATGTAACCAATTATAGCATTTAATGTTTATTGTGATTTATAGTAAGTAATGTTTCATCATTATATATTTTAATTGTAATTGTGGAGTAGGGGGTAAAGAATCTAGACTTGAGGGCCTGGTGACATGGCTAAGCGGGTAAGAACACACCGTGTAAGCATAAAGACCAGAACTTGAATTCCCAGCATCCATATTAAAAGCTCGGCATATCTATATGTGACTGTAAACCCAGCATTAGAAGTCAGAAACAAATGGTTCCCGAGAGCTTGCTGCTCAGCCAGCCTAATGTGAGCTTCATGTCCAGTGAAAGACACTGTCTTGATCAATACAATGAGCAGAGAGTGACACCAGAAGACACCTGGCATCCTCCTTTGGCCTCCTACCTGCATGTGCACCAGAACATACCTCAAATACTCAGGTGCACACAACACACATACAACAAGCCCCCACTCAGGAATGAGCCTGCCAGCTATCCATTCTTCCTTCCACTTTAAAGTTCTGACACAGGCAAATAGCAGAAATACTTTGGTTTTAGCTCCTCATCTGTGAAATGGAAATAGCACATAGTACCTGCGTTATTCTTCTACTTGGTCCTAACATGGGCAAGAATGTAGTTGATGCCAGATATCAAAATATTAATAATGGCTGCCACTTGCTGCTATGATTCCAATGATCTTTCTGCACCGTTTACTTTTAAATGTATATTTTTAAATTTTTGAAAGTGCATTTATTTACCCATAGTTTTCTTTTGTCCACTCAAAATATTTATTAATTTCTTACTGTGTACAAGACAATTGTGTCACAATAGAATGATCAGCAGCAGAAAGACTTATATTCATAGTATTTGAGATGCTGTGCTTTTGAATAAACAAACCAGAATGACATGATGCAGAGTGATCTGTGGTTCTTCCTTTACTTGGTGGTCTGAGGAGTTCAGCTGAAAGGCTATAAAGATTTGATCTGAATTTTTTTGAGATTGGGATTTTGGAGCATTTTGGCTTTGGGAATTTTTGATTAGGGGTGTTTACCTGATGAACTATAGGCAAATATTTTAAGATCCACAGAATTGAAGTCTGAAATAATTCTTCTCACCAGAATTTCATGCAAGGGATGCACAGCCTGCTCCTAGGTTTCCAAAGCTGCTTATCGACAGTGTCTTATGCTTCTTGCAACTTGGCAAGTTTTCTTTGTAAAGTTTTCTTCTGAGTGCATGCTGCTTCTTAGCCTGTGCATTTAACACGGCGTGAAGAAAGACGCACATCCCGTGAATACAGTTATGATACAGAATTGAAGATGAAGCAAGTTAGCAGAAAATTGCAAGTCCTGAAAGAAAATAATTATTGCTGGGTGTGATAATACAGGATTCTAATTATGGGATCAAAGTGTGCATTGCTCTGGATGCACACTCATGAAACTTGATTGGTTTGTATAAGGTGATATCAGTTGTATTTAACAAATGATAATGAAGTTTATGCAAGCTTTGCTACCGTCTCTCTCCACTTTGGCTTTCATATGCAGTAGCTTAGGGTACTGGAATGTACTGGCCTTCTTTTTCCAGGGAGAGATGGAGAAGGGTGAGCCTGGACAAAATGGACAGGTATAGAACAAATGCAGGCACAGAAGCAGCAGAGTCGAGTTCATAAGGATGACAGCGGCTGCACACCCACTGGATGTTCCGTTCCTCTGGTGCCCTGCTTCCTAACCTGACCCCCGTCCTAAGAAATTGGGCTTGTTTCAGAAATGGTGAAAGCAAGGACTCAGGGAGCGGACATGATCTGATTAAGTCCATGGTGAGCTGGAAACTCAAAGCTCTGAATAGGAGCTCAATTTGACATGGCTGTTTTTCCAGACATTAAAATACATGATATGAAAATTAGGAATCAGAGAAGTATGTAAGCAGGGAGTCCTCTAAAAGTTACCTCATTTTTCTCTGACTGAAGGCATTCACAGATTCTCAGCAGGGTAGTTAATATTCCATTCCTCAAGGAGTCCTTCACATGTGTAAATGAAGGTGGGCGTGAAAGAGAGACTTCTAACCCCAGCCAGATGGTTGCAGTGGGGAGAGCTGGGAAAACGTCATCCATCACCTCTCAACACGGTGTCAGATGACCAGTGTTGCCCTATGGCAGGCCCCTTTGACCTTCCACAGGGCAGAATCTTCATTTGTTGGAGAGGGGGGGAGAAAAGAAAGTAAGTCAAATGATTGCTCTGTTTTTTTTTCTTTTTAATTCTACATTTCTTTCTCTTCCTTCTCTTTTAAAAGTTGATGTATATGTAACCGGGTGTCAGTTTCTCTCGATTAATAATCGTCCTTGGAAAGAGGGGACTTTGTCTTCTATATCTACTTTATATCTATAATGATGTCACTGTCAAGACAATCTGCTCATATTTGAAGACTCAAAAAAATGTAATTACAAGGGTATAATCTGAGGCTAATTTATATTAGCCTAACCTTTGGCCCCTTCGCCTCTTTAGTCCTGTACAATTTTGAATTAATTATGCTATCCTGAGGAACATATTGCATAATTATAATTCACTCTGTGGTATTCCAAACAGAAAAATTTGTCCAGGTCTTGGTTGCTTAAAATGAAACAATTCCCATTATTTTCGGCACCCTATTCAAAAATAGTATAAAACCCCATACATCTCGTGACATAAAAATAAATGTAAATTGTGTTTGATAAGTTTTATCTTTGGGGATATTTTTCCTTGGGAAATTAAATCAGACCGTGGATTCAAAGTCTCAATCTGTAACTTCCTCTGCTAAGGCAGCCACTTTGAATTGATCATGAGCTTCAAGTTCAAGATGTAGTGGAATAAAAATAACACCTGAAGAATCCTAAATTGTAATGGATCTCTGTTACAAAAGGCAGATTTACAAGTGATAAGCAAGCAAAGTTTATTATCATGCCTATCTCAGAAACTTACAGGAGACACCCAGAGAATGAGCAGCTCCCCAAGGGTTGGCTTTGGGGTTTATGCAGCATCTTCAACGAAGAACAATAAAGGTTTACAAGAGAGTTAAGAAAAAGAGAAAGGATTCGATTCGGTGTCTGTGGGTGCCGTCTTAGAGGAAAAACAAGCAAAAAGCTAACAACGACAATAAAAAACAAAACAATGTAAGGAAATTAAAGACTGATTTGCACAGTGAGTCAGTTAAGTGTATTCCTCTGGTTCCATCACCGAGGCTGAAGGGGAGTTCACTGCTTTGCAGCTTGGCTCCTCTACTTTCCCTGGTAGAAATGAAGGCTGGACGCCTTTTTAAACAAATTTTAAACATCATTTTAAACAAATTTTCTGGTTTTGTCAAGTAGAGGCAGGACAGACAGCTCTCTATCTATTTTTTTGTCTTTAGCTCAACGATGCTTCTTACAAAAGGAAGAACATTCTGGTCCTCCATCCTTGCATTACCTTTGAGGCATTATTGCTAAGATGTCATTAACTTGCTGCCCAATGACTTCCTCCAGGCATAATTTCTGAATAATCTCATTGTGTCAATAATATCTACCAACTGGTCATCATTGTAATATGTGAACGTAATAAGCATTAAAAATAAGCAATAAGTGCTCTTAAAGAAACCAATGGTTCCGTTTCCTGATTTTTTTTCCCCCGTTGGGTATTTTATTTATTTATTTATTAAAAATTTCTGTCTCTTCCCTGCCACCGCCTCCCATTTCCCTCCCCCTCCCCCAATTAAGTCCCACCCCTCCTCAGCCCGAAAAGCAATCAGGGTTCCCTGTCCTGTGGGAAGTCCAAGGAACCCCCACCTCCATCCAGGTCTAGCAATTTGAGCATCCAAACTGCCTAGGCTCCCACAAAGCCAGTGCGTGCAGTAGGATAAAAAACCCAAAGCCAGTGATCATGAGTTCACAGAAGTCATCATTGTCTTCTATGTAAGTCCGGTTTTATCCCATGCTTTTTCAGACCCAGGCCAGCTGGCCTTGGTGAGTTCCCAGTAGAACATCCCCATTGTCTCAGTGTGTGGGTGCACCCCTCGCGGTCCTGAGTTCCTTGCTCATGCTCTCTCTCCTTCTGCTCCTGATTTGGACCTTGAGATTTTTTTATGACCTGCTGGTAAGCAATGACTGGGAGGTGAGTGGTGCCTGCTTGTCAGTGTGTGGACTGAGCATCTTTTCCTGCCACTACAGAGTGATGAGGACGTGGACGAGGACATAGATGGTAGCTTATCTTCTCCCCAGAGCTCACTGGAGCTGATTCTCACCTCTGCCCATACTCTCCCAGTTCCCTTCCTAGAAACAACATCTTTGTTTAGCTTGGCCCTTTTTACATCATCTTCTGGGAAGATTCAAATGTCTGTTTAACTGTCAGAGTTTTGTACATTTTTAATTTTGTATTTGGCCATTTGCCCAGAAATCTTGCAAAACTACAGATTTTTTTTAAAGGCTGCTTGAAGTTTAAATTAAGATTTGGAAATGCTATTAAATTCTGAATTCCTTTAGGATAGTTTAAACTTTAAAAAACTGACCAATTTATGGTAATGTAAGTGAAATACATACAGGTAAATTTTAAGTTATGAACAAGTAATAATTTCCAAGGAATACTTTTAAATTGTTAATATTGATACATTTTGCAATGTTAATATATAATTAACAATAATGTCAAGGACATTTCCCCAGCCTCCTCCATGTTAATTGTTGCATGGTAGGCTAATCTGTGTTGTCATTTCAAAGTTCTGGTCATGACAGAAGCTCTGGTTTGGGATTGGCAGAATTGATAAATAATTGTGAGGGTTACACACACACACACACACACACACACACACACACACCTGTACAAGTTAGGCGTGCTTGTGAAATTATCAAGTATTTCATTTGGATCCATAGCCTACATGTAAGTATTTTCCTTAGATCCATAGCCTACATTTTTGGGATTATAGTTAATTTTATTCAAAGTGTACTCTTTTCACTACTCATATTTTCACTGTGAATCATTTGAAGGCCAAAGTAATGTGCTATGCTGTATTTTGTGAATATACATTATTGGGGCTTGAGAGATGACTTAATTCATTAAGAGAACTTGATTTTCTTATAGAAGATCCAAATTTGGTTCCCAGCACCCATGTTGGGTACTCATAACTGCTTGTAACTCCAGTTCCAGTTACAGAATCTGACAGCCTCTTCTTGATTCTGAAGCCCCTCCCTTCCATGACACACATACACACACCACAACCATACAACACATATACACACAACACACAATACATACACACAGATACACATACCCCCACATACACACGTACCACAGAATGCATACACACACACACCACACACACATACAACACATACACACCACAGCACACTACACAACATGTACACACATATATACCACACACACATATACACATACCACAGAACGCATACCCCCCCACACCTGCTCATGCATTACACAATACATACACATATACATACATATCACAGAACACATACCCCCACACACACCTGCGCAGACATACACACATACCACAGAATGCATACACACACATACACACTACACCACATACACATACACTGCACACATTATACATCACACACATATACATACATACTACAGAACACATACACACACATATAAACTGCACAGCACCTACACACAGATACCACACACACATACACACACACTATGTAACACATATACACACAATATACACCATACACACATAGACACATGAATAACAATAAATAAATCCTTTAAAAATACACATTATTTTAAGTTTTTATCCTTGCCATAACAAAGTTTACAGAACTGCATTGGCTATATAGTCTTTGCGTCTTCATCACAGGTATAAACAGCATGAATGATGCTTACAATCTATCCTGTTATATAATTAATTGGCAAATTAGTTAATTTCCATCACAGAGTCCTCCATTAATTCAAATTTTCATCTATGCCAGTCGAGTAACCTTAATTGAAAAAGCAATATCTATCATCCTTTGGGGAAAAAAATGTTTAAACTTTGACTAAATTTAAGTGCCAGGAGAGCTTATAGAAAATATGAGCCTGCTCATTTGTGGGACATCCCTCCTTTAAAAACACATAGAAAATTTACTTTTTGGATTGAAGTGAAGAATTATGAGTGCTTATTTCCTGGTTGTGTGCCCATCTAAGAAAAATCTGCACGAGGTTATCAGTTGAAGATAGCTTCTGGGCTAGGGATCAGATAGACATGTGTGTTTACCTCTTTTGTTTTAAGACCCCATCTGATGCAGATCTGTGCAGGTCCTGTGCATACCGCCTCAGTCACTGTGAGTTCATATGTGTGTTGGTTCTGCTGTGTTTAGTTTTTTTTTTAAAGATTGATTGATTGATTGATTGATTTACTTACTTATTTATTTATTTATTTATTTATTTATTTATTTATTTATTATGTATGCAGTATTCTCAGTATGTATCCTGCAGGCCAGAAGAGTGTACCAGACCTCATTTCATTACAGATGGTTGTGAACCACCATGTGGTTGCTGGGAACTGAACTCAGGACCTTTGGAAGAGCAGGGAGTGCTCTTAACCACTGAGCTATCTCTCCAGACTTGTGTTTAGTTTTTTTTTTTTTAACTTTTTGTTGTTGTTGTTTGTTTTACGAGACAGGGTTTCTCTGTATCGTTGGAGCCTGTCCTGGAGCTAGTTCTTGTAGACCAGGCTGTTCTCGAACTCACAGAGATCCGCCTGCCTCTTCCTCCCAGGTGCTGGGATTAAAGGCATGTGCCACCACTGCCCAGCTTCTGCTGTGTTTAGAAGGTCTTCTCAGGGGGGAAACAAACTGTTCTTAAAAGTAGGCCTCATGCCCATCAGTAGATGGCCAACAGAAAATGAGTTCAGTGGCATCCTTAGAGGTTCTTTTCTTACACTTTCATGATAGGGCATCTTTTTTCCTTTCTTTCTTATTTTTATTCTATTTAATTTTTAATTTATTTTACCCCACAGGTCCTTTGCTTATATATTCTGGTTTCTAGCTGTCTTTTTATAGACTTTCTGAGCATATGCAAGAGTGAGTGGGTCTTTGCATCTCTATCTGTTTCTTATACATTTTCAGGGGTTCTTTTTCTCCTGTTTGTTTAGATCATCCTATTCCAATTTGTTTGGTTTTGTTTTATCTTACTATATTTTATTTATTATCATTCTTTGGACACCTATTTGTTATCTAATGAGAGAAAGAGGGCATGGGTTCTGATGGGAGGGGAGGTAGGGAGGGATTGGGAGGAGTAGAGGAAGGGAAACACATCTTGTTTCAGTAGGAAAGAATTTTGATTCTAATAGAATGTCTGCAAAGCCTACTGTTAATAAGATGGAAGGTCTCCTCATTACATAACATAATTCAGCTTAAGTGCCTACTCAGTATGAAGCTGTAGACTGCTAAGGTGGACAAAGGTTTATGTTGACAGGGAAAATATACTCAGCTTTGAAGTGCCGACTATTTCAGAGGCACAGGCAATCTTTCAAATCTTAAAAACTGTCTTTGCATCTGGGGAGACGTATCAGTGCTTACACATACTTTCTCCTTCTGCAGAAGCCTGAGTTCAGTTTCCACCACCCTCATGCTGTCTCACAAAGGCCTTGAACACCCATTCCAGCTAATTTAATATCGTCTTCTGGCTACTGTTGATACTGCATGCACATAGTACACATACACACTCTCGGGGACACACAATACATGAAAATGAATAAATAAATAAATAAATAAATAAATAAATAAATAAATAAATATTAATAAGTAGATTTTAAAATCGGGGCTACGTTTATAATGCTTTTTTTCAGGAAGAAAAAATACCTAGTTTTACCCAAATGCATTGAAACATTGCTTATAACCTCTTATGCCTCTGACTGATCTTTATTTTTAATTTATTTTCTGATTATTATTGTTTAATTTTTTATTGTTTAACAACTTAATACATTTATTCATTGATTTTTAATTGTCTTCAACTCAACCCCCATCTCTTATCTGCCTCCATTTCCTATAGCAGCTTATTGAGAAGCTGGACTGGTTCTTGCTCTTTTTCTGCCTCTGTATATGACTTCCTAATGCAGTAGGCTGATACAAAATAGAAGATAATTCAATTTATCTGAGACTTCTTTATACTATTGTAAGATTGGGCCAATCTGGACTGCAAGAGTGAAGTCCTATCTCAAAATAAAAAACATAGGAAAAAAAGGTAAATCTAACATTATCATTTACTGTGAAAGAATTAAGACTAATAATTAATAGTATAAAATTAAAATCTGAGAACAAACACAAGTTGGCTATGTCAAGGCCTCCTGTAGTTGTGTTGACCCATGTTTAAACTGCAATACTAATGCCACTACCGTCAGGTTATAGTGAAAGTCAACTGAACCATCCTAATCATCTCCTAGAGAAGTGGCTGGAATATCTGAATACCTTATTCAGCACCAGCTATTAAAAGCAGTGCGGGGGGAGGTGGGATGGAGAGGTTGCTCAATGGTCAACAGCACATGACTTTCTCCCAGAGGACTGGAAAACCCTCGTGGAAGCCTATAAATTCATCTCTAGAGGTTCTGATGCTGTCTTCTCGAGATCCCTCAGGTATCTGTACATACATACACACACACACACAAATATAAATAAATCTATAAAATATTGAAAACAGTGTACTGATACAAAACTACTTTAAAAAAAAAGGGTTCATTTAGTTTTCCAAATTGGACACATACGTTTTTAGATGAAAGAGTTGAACTGTCTTCTTGTTCAATTCTTTGCTAGACTGAGGACAGTTTCTGAAATTACATCAGGGCCTATTGATAGAGGCAGAGTGTTCTGTATGGTAAACCTTGGGGAAGGGGCACAGGGGTGTGTTCCTTACTGTAGTCTGTAGGGATAGTTTCACAAAGAATGGGTGGGAGAATGGATTGTGTAGAAGGAGTAGGGCATTCAATACAAGTACACAGAAGGACATTGGCTGAATTGTTATTCACGTCATTGCTCTATGCTGTTAAAATTTTATGTGAGTTCAAATGGAGAAAACTATTAATAGTCAATCAATGGAGATTAAAATGAATCATGTGTTCTTTTTTTTTTCCCTGGGCCAGTACAACAAAATTTCCATTGATCATTTTTTGAAATGAGTAATTCTTGGTTTAGGATTTTTGACATCTTGATGGATTTCAAGAAAGCTACTAACTTATGCTGATGTGGTTTCTCATTTGTCTTTTAAAATACATGAGCCAAATGCTTGTATTTTCCAGTTCATGTACACTTTGGTTTTGGGCATTTTACCTGTGGGTTAGACTGACAGCCCTTCCCACACCTAGTTGGCTGTCACGGTCCCCTTGGGCAGAGTGAGAACCAAGGAGAATGAATGAAGATGGTTTAACGAGGACAGTGATTTATTTATTTTTCATGGGAAAAGGAAGCCAGTGATGCATCGTGCAGAGAACATGATGCCTCTGAGTTCTTCATGGCTTTGTGTCTTCCCATGCTGCGGATTTAACATTCACCTTCCTGTTCAAGTTGGAAGTTAGAACTTCAGAAGGAGAGTGGAGGAGGAAAATAACAGTGGGTACTTCTTTCTTTGATATCCCTCAAAAACCCATGTTCCAAATTTATCTTATAAACTTCAGTTAGTCAAATGGCTTACTGGAGCAACAGGGCAGGACTTAGAGTCTATAACTGAGAACTTGGCCCATTGAACAGTAGTAGGGATTAGCCACAGGAGAAGTTTATGGGCATTGAGGTGGTGTGTTGTGAAGCGCTGTTATAGACATGTTTTGAACTGATGCCAGCTTCTGTCTATCCACCGAAAATTAGCACATCTACAGAAAGATTTGAAATACTAAATTTTGACGTTTTGCTCAAGAGAGTCTGTAACATGTTAACCTGGCCTGTTCAAAAGTAGATGATTTTGAAATTAAATTTGTCTTTATTTTCTTCACATAAGATTCCTAATTAAAATGGGTTGGGTTGGTGGGAGCAGCAAAATAACCAAGAGGGCAGAGGAGCTTGCCAGCAAATCTGATGGCCTGAGTTCTATTATTGAGATCTACATGGTGGACGGAGAGAACTAACTCCCATAAATTCTCTTCCGTCCTCCATCCCTGATTTGTGGTACATGTGCACACAAACGAAAAATTTAAATGCGTATGGGTAGGGGGGATGTTGAGAAATACTTTATTGCCATTTCAAAATGAATTTTGACAAAAAAAATAGATTAAAGTCTCCAAAGGGAAGGAACACATATCAAAGTTTGGAGGAGCCCAGCCAGAGTCCATGAGTTCTCTTTCCTGGAGTTAAATGGGCACACACTTCCCATGATGTGTAGGCCAGCACCTATGAGGCCTTGTAAATCAGTGAGGTTCCATTAAGTCTTGTTGTCACATGAGAAGATGGCTCTATGTGATTGACATTATATATCTAGCTCTACATTACCAGAAAAAGAAATGTATAAAAGAAAAAAAAAAGTAAGAAGAAAGGAAGGAAGGAAGGAAGAAAAGAAAAGAAAAGGAAGAAAGGAAGAAAGAAAGAAAGAAAGAAAGAAAGAAAGAAAAAAGAAAGAAAGAAAGAAAGAAAGAGAAAAAAAAGAAAAAGCAAATACCAGACACTGGTCATAGCATTCATGTAATCCCATATACTAGTTGGTTTTGAGTGCTAACTTGACATAAGCTAGAGTCATCAAAGAGGAAAGATCCTCAGATGAGGAAAGGCCTCCATGAGATACAACTATGAGGCATTTTCTTTCTCAAGTGATGTGATCCATAGACTGCTGGTTTGGGGTTCTATAAGAAAGCAGCCTGAGCAAGCCTTGAAAAGCAAGCTGATAAGCAGTGCCCCTCCATGGTCTCTGCCAATAGCTCCTGCCTCTAGGATCCTGCCCTATTTGAGTTCCTGTCTTGGGGAAGTGTAAGCTGAATTAACCCTTTCCTCCCAACTTGCTTTTTGGTCATGGTGTTTCAGCACAGCAATAAAAACTCTAAATAAGATAACCTGTGATACTAGTACACTGTCGTCTGTGGTTTTAGGCATAAAAGAGGAAGACATTCTTTCCTGATGGGATGTTCCCAGCTGTCTTTCACAATAAAGCTGTATACTTTTTCGAGGGAATATGCCTGAATATAGCACTGCAGACCTACCCAATACACTCTTTCATGCTTGCATTTGCATTGGCGTCTACATAGAGAAATACCAATTATTTCAGAGACACTGGTTATCAAGTGGTAAATGAATGTAATCCCCGAGAAATGGAAATTAGATGAAGGATGCCACAGGTTGCCCCCCTCCACTGTCCCGTGTGAAGAGACAAGCTGCACCTCACATGGAGGAACACATGTGGTACTTCATATCACAGATGCTCTTGACCTTAGCTGATATTTGGGATCAAATTGCTACCTCTGTAGGGGTGCCTTAGCTTTTTCTCTGTTGCTGTGTTAAAACATCTTAGCCAAAATAGCTTAAGGGAAGGGGTTTTATTTTGCAAATCGTGTCCCAGAGAGGGGCAGAGTTTATCATGGCTAGGAGGCATGGTAGAAGGAACCAGATTCTGAGAACTCATATCTTGAGCCATAAGTGATAGGGGCTTCCTAATCTCAAAGTCCAGCTCCGGTAATGTGATTCCTTCAGCAAGGCTGCTCCACCTACACCTCCCAAACAGTATTGAGATGCTGGAGATTGATGGAGGGCTGGTCTCATTCAAACCACCACAACGGGCTACAGGCTTTTGTATCACACACTGAACACCTGAATAGGAACAAGTTGTTAAGAGGAGGCTCCTCCCAGGACAGGCATAGGATCTTAAAGCAGAGAGAAAGTTTCAGCCTAATAGTGTTATAGTGGCTGTTCATGTTTTTGTGTTTACCATAGCCAGCATTTTGTAGCTAGTTTGAATAATGTGGGCTTTTTGCTTGTTTGGATAATGTGGGTATTTTCGAGAATGTTCTACCTGTTACATTTAATCCTATATACAACTGTGTGAGTAGCATGTGGCATTAACATATTAAATCTCTACCAAAGGGTGTGAATTTTAATATTAGATTGAGCTACTGGTTACCATGGGACACTGGAATGATTGTGTCAGGGTGCAAGTTTTAGCTGGTCTGGACTGGGTATTTATTTCTAGTCTTCCTCTTGGCCACTTTGCTTTTGTTGGGTGCTAATTCTGTAGGCTGTGTGGAGAGCATCTCAGATCCTCCCCTCTGCCCTACCCTTCTGCCTCGTTTTCAGTTGTGGAGACAAAGCTGGGAGTTCTGGGATCCTAAAGCCATAAAGATTTGTAGAACAGAATAACAGAGCAGAAAACTACTCAGAGAGGAGCAGAGCTCCGCTTCAGTAGCACCCAGAGTAAAGATAAGCACTGCTAGGTAAAGACCAGTCTGAGGGAAGGAGCATGGGAGGTATCTGCCACTCGCAGAGGCTTGGGATTCTGCCTTCTTCTTACAGCATGCTGCTAAACATGAAAATGTTATCATTCACAGAACATTAGGTACTCATAAGTTTCTTTTCTCAGCAATGGGAAATAATTAGGCTTAGACCAAATGCTGTTGAAGTGCTAGTTCATAAGTCTTAAAACCAGTTCCTGAAAGCAGCAAATGTTTTCCAGATATTTTGTCTAAAAAAAAAAAAAAAAACCTCAAGAATTTGTAAGGATTATGAAATCATTGCATGCCCAGGCCATGAAAATTCAGAACACCTGTTATCAATCTAAAAATATCCAGGCACTATAAGATGTAGGAAAAGATTATGTATTAAATAAATTCAATGAGTCAAAGCAATCTAAAATGGAGACAAATGTTAGGATGGACAAATAACTACATTAAAGTAGTTGTTATAGCTTTGGCTTGTTTGTACAAAAGCTATGTGGAAGCCTGGAAGACAGTAAAAGAGCCAATTGTTTCTCTAGAACTGAATTGGTTCAAAGGCAGAGTAGGCATTGTGGATGAAAAGACAATTCTAAGACAGCAGTAGCACCTATCCAGAATGAAGCACAGTGTTGTGGTTCAGAGCTACGTTAACTATGTAAAGATGTGTTGAGTACCTTTCACCTTGCCTGCCTAAGGCTCCTTATTGATCTATTAAAAAGCTGAACTGCCAATAGCTAAGCAGTAGAGGGATAGGTGGGGCTGGCGAGTAGATAGAATAAGTAGTAGGAAGAACCCAGACTAGAGAACGATAAGAGAATGAGGGAGAAAGAAAGGGAGGTGCCCAACCGGGGCCAGCCAGCTAGGCAGCCACCACCCAGTCAGACATGGAAGAAGCAGGAAATGTAGAATATATAGAAATAAAGAAAGGTAAAACGCCCTGAAGCAAACGTAGATGAAGAGGAGCAGATTAAGTTAAAAGACCCAGTGGGACAAACATGGCCAAGCATTCATAACTAACAATCAATTCTCCATGTCATGAGTTGGGGGTTGGCAGTCTGAGAAAGCCTGCTGCGTCACAGAAATGGGGAAAATGATATCTAGCTAAATGAAAGTAAAACATTACTGTCAATTACCTGTAGGATAACGCTGAGTACCTTCGTGTGTCTATTGTGAATTGATTCTCTCAAAGACTGTTGTAGTGGAGAGGGAAGAGGACAGGAAAATTATTTGGAAAAAAAAATTAATCCAAAGAGCTAAGAAGCCCAGTGGAGTTCAAGATGAAATAGGTAGAAAACTACACCAACAAGGCAATCCTCAAATCGCCCATATCTGTGGTAAATAGAATCATCATGTCAGCTGTAAAGGAAATAAAAAGGTAAACAGGGAACCAAAGAGCAAAAATGAGGCCACTGGGGCTTGAGATGTAACTCAAGTTAGTAGGGTGTTTGTCTAATTTGTGTGAATCCATGGGTTTAGTGACTAGTGTTTTACAAACTAAAACACTAGTGGAAGTGGTGGCTCAGGTTTGTGAGCTAGCACTCAGAAGGAGAAGGCAAGAAGAACAGAAATTCATGGTTAATCTTGACTATGTTGTGAGGTAGAGGAGTTGGAAGTCAGTTTGGGATCCAAGAGACCTTGATTTAAGCAAAACAACAGTGGCAGACACTCACATATGCAAAGTAAGGAAGTTGGGGATTCTTCCTTGTGATCAGAGCAAGTGAGAAGACAGCAAGGAGCACACTTCTGTGAGAGACAGACACACTCGCTCATGTGAATTCTGTATTTAGGACCATTACCATTCAAAAGTAAAATGAAATCATGACCTCTTCACATACACAGAAGCAAAATGTGTCACAAGCTGACCCTTGCACGCCACCGGAGAATGTAGAGGTAGGCACGTCCTGCAGGTGGAAACAATCAGTGTGTGGAAATACATTCAGGATTTCACAAAGGAATATAGAATTGTAAAAATGGTAAAAGTGTAAATAACCATTTGGTTGTTTATCCATGACTTAAGTCTCATTAAGACAGTAGACTGGTTTAGGCTTTTGTTGCTTATTTTTTGTTTTGACTGTTTCTTATTTAAATACATTTCGTTATAATTATGTGTGCCCCCATTACCTTCCTCTTTCTGTTCCTCATTCAACACTTGTCTACTCCTTTCTAATTACTCAACCATTTCTGCTACCAATTTTTGTCTCTTTGTGTGTGTGTGCACATGAAAATCTTTTAAACATCAAATATCGTGGAACACGGGAGGTGGCTCAGTGACTAATAGCATTTACTGTGAATGTAATATGACCTCACTTCAAATGCCCAGCACCCACATGAGAACTATGCATGATCATGCCTGCTAGTCGTACCAGCGAGGGGAGGTGGACACAGCTGGATTCCAGGAGTTTGCTATCCAGTCTAGTGTAAGTAGCTTCCCATATAGTGAAAAACTCTATCTCAAAAAAAAAAAAAAGGGAAGGGGAGAGCATTGTAGAGCTCAATAAAAATCAATAAAAAAAGATCAAGCCAAATTAGGAATAGAAAACAAAACTAAACAAAAAAAAGTAAGGCAGAGTGTAGTACACGGTGATACCCAGTGCCTTCCTCTTGCACACACATACATACACACACACACACACATACACACACACACACACACACACAAGAAAATATTCATAAGCAAGCAAACAAAGATTTAAAAGGCATAGCATGATTAAACTTTGGAAAATATTGAATTAAGAGACCAATTACAAAATAACCCTAAATTTTATATAATTCATTTATGTAACATTCACAAAATATGCAAATTCATAGAATTCAAATGTAAATGAATGGGGCAGGTGTGGACATTTGTGGAATGACTGTAGATAGGTACTTGCTTATTTTCTCAGTGACGTGCCTAAGAAATGTTCTGAAATTTAATATCTTGATGGTTGCACTACTTTGTAAGAAGTACACTAAAAATGATCAAATCACACCCGTCAAATCAGTGAATTGTGTGATAAGTGAATTAGGAAAGGTACCCTAGGAAAGAAAAAGACACCAGGTATAAAGCAAGAAACACTGGCAGCGAATATCACAGAAAGACTGTGGGCTCTGTGGTCATCCCCAGAGACAGATATAGAAAGCATGTTTTTTTCAATGGATTTTCAGTGGAAACTGGGTGGTTGAATGGATTCTATCATTTTCCTACTTATACAACAGCATTTTATGATGCTTTGCTTGTCTGTTTCTGTTTAGTCAGCAAAGGGAGCAACAAGTTCCACTATGGTCTTTTCCTTCAGTTGGTTTGTGTGATCTGCCTCCTCTATTCCTGCCCTCTTTTTCCTTCTGTTCTTAGTAGGAGAGTTTCCAGGTTCATGTCTCATGGATGAAAATTTCTTCCCACTCCCCTCTACCCACACTCCGTCTCTTATCTTCCACAGATATACATTCATGTAAAAGAATAGCAGCTGGGGTCTGAATTTGGCAGAGATTGGGTGGCATGTGTCTCTGTGTGTCTGGGATACTGTACTTACTCTTGTCTATTGGTGCTGAGAGTCGTTCTCTGTCCTGACAACCAGACATGGAAACTTACTTGTTATTAATTATGAAAGCTCAGTCAATAGCTTAGGCTTGTTTTTACCTAGCTCTTAGAACTTAAATTAATCCATTTCTTTTCATTTGCATCTTTTACATGGCTCAGTCACCTTTACTTGGAACGCCCTTGCAGCTTCTGTGTCCTTGCGTCTCTACCATTTTTCTTCCTGGATCCTCTGGGCCTGGAAATTCTGCCTAGCTATTGGCTGTTCAGATTTTTTATTAAATCAATCAGAGTGACAATTTTTACACCATGTAATCAAGTATCCAAAACATTTCCCCCTTTTCTAAATATAAAAGGGTTTTAACTCTAACACAGAAAAATGATATACAAGAAGAATAGTTATCAAGTAAGAGTTGCATTTACAATGTCCAGTCCATCTGCATTTGAAAAATTTAGAGAAAATACTCCATTATTAATCCTATTTTGATAAGTTAAAAAAAATTTTCCCCATTAATTTCCTTCTGTTATACCTAAGGAGAACTATAACTATCTAGTCTTCAACTCCATCAGAGACTCAAGAAGGATAAAATATTATTTGACTAACCAGGAAATGCAGAGAAAGTATCTCCTAAACTACAGACACAGCTGGAGGTCTGGACAGTCACTTCAAGGTTCCTCTGCAATATTGGGCATCCATCTTCAGACTACAGGCCAAAAATATCTGATAGACTTTTAGTGATGAGGGAACTTTAAAGGACTGTTCTACTTTTTTTTTTTTGGCAAAGTTCAGCAGATCCTTTCTTTTTGTGTACTGACTCTTCAATTTGGACAGTATACTGTCAGAAATTGAGGCATATATATATATATATATATATATATCTTTAAATTTGTATCGATATACAAAAATCTACACCAATGTAAAATATTTGAGACTAGTGGTTGTTCACTAGCTGACTAAACAATCCACCCTTTTAACTCATCACCTCTATAATATACCCCCTGTTTCTCTTCAGAAAGAGATCCCTGAATCTGATCTCTTTGTTCAGTTTTTTTCTGACCATGACCAATAACAATTTATATCCAATCCCCTAACAATGGCAAACATCAATAACTCTCCAAAGGACCAAAATAACCACCCATCCCACCTCTAAGGATTATGGGAGTTGTATTCTCTAGATTTCTTCTTGTTGCCTGGGGATGCTGGCACCTTTATAATGTTGTGAGATATTTGATTATACTCTGTAAAAATAAGTCACTCTGATTGGTTTAATAAACTATGACTGGCCAGTAGCTAGGCAGGATTTCCAGACAAATAGGACATCGTGACGAAAGGTGGAAATGCCAGGATGCAGAGCAATCAGCAAGGACATTGCAAAGCAAAGGTAACTGAGCCATGTAAAAGAACTATATTAAGAGAAATGGGATGATTCAAGTTATAGGAGCTAGTTAGAAACAAATCTAAGCTATAGGCCAAGCTTTCATAATAAATAATACATTTCCATGTCATGATTTGGAAGCTGGCTGATGGGACAAAGAAAAACCCACAACATTTTGGTACAATGTTTTCTCACTTTAGATGGCAGGCCAATGAGTGTTTGTGACATTTCCTGAATTAAGAGGGATAACCTAATAAATTCTGGAGTATGTTTCTATACTAATTAAATATTGGGATCCAAAAGAATATTTGAAGGGTTAATTCCATTCTCTGAGTTTAGGTTAGGTGTATTCGTATTCAATTACAAATAATAACTAAGAATGAGGTCATTATTACTTTATATATTGCTTTAGGTATTAAGTTATTTTATGTTAAATATGTATGCCCTTGAACTGGAATTACTAGCTTATTTTTTTTGAAGAATTGTGACTTCACACTCCATGTTTTCCCCTAGTTAATACTATCTTTTACATAGACACTACTGGGTACTCCAGTACTGCGTGATGCAGCTCCCAAGAGGTTTTCTTTCTTGATTGGTTAGAGCTTTCTGGCGATGCAGACTTTGAGGATCACTCACACTATTGTAAGTTACCTGTCTTAAACCCAGCAAACCCATTGGTATATACACACACAGAGACACAGAAACACACACGCACACAGGCCCACAGGCACACACATAGACACAGACACACACAAAAACAGACATAGACACACACACATGCCATGCTTGCATTGAGTCTGAGGGAATCTATTCTGTTTACTTATTGAAAAAAGTGTCAATAAAAAAGCCAAATTACCGTTCTTTAATTAGGAGAATAAAAGTGGCAGAGTAATTATATGCACTAATTTTGTGTCATTTTAAAGTTATTTCCTACAGTAAAGTATCAATTTCTAATAGACCTAGTTTCAATACTAGATATGATTTAGTATATTATAGGACAAGAACATTTTATATATCAGCAAATTTTTTTAACCCATGGTTTTAATATATATATATATATATATATGTGTGTGTGTGTGTGTGTGTGTGTGAAGTTATGAAATTGAAAAGGAACAAATAGCTATATAAGGGATATTGGATGGAGGAAAGGGAAGGGATAAATGTAATAAATAAATTATAATTTCAAAAATTAAAATGTAGATGAGTAAAAAATGGAAGAGATGATTCGTACAGTTAGAGGAAATACATGAGAAGTGTGGGGAAGTTGATAAATGTTTTTCTGATTTATGATATTTTTTCTTTTCCCTAAAATTTTCATTTCACATTTGTTTTCTGATACTGTTCATTCATTTTCCCAGCTGCCCAAAATAATCACTCAGAAACTATAGCAATTACCACACTGCTTGGCCAATACCTTAAATGTATTTCTAGCTAGCTCATACATCTTAAATTAACTCATTTCTATTATTTTATGTATTGTGACGTGGCTGTGACTTAACGGTAAGGTTCTTTTGGGCCCTGGCAGAGGTGTCAGTCTTCCGCAGGCTGCTTCTTGGCTTCTCTTTGACTCTGCCTACAATCTCCCAGCATTCAATTTAG
>NC_022022.1:15747049-15757049 GCF_000317375.1 Microtus ochrogaster
ATATATATTTGTAACATATTTTCCTGTTACAAATATGTCTCTCCCTGTGAGGCACTGGGAATTTTCTGTAGTTTCCTTGCTACTAATGATAAATTCTCTTTCTTGCACAGGATATCTTTGTAGAGGATCAACTTTTGACGTTTTAATGGTGCAATGGGGCACAAGCTGTTTACTAGACTGACGTTGCTCGTGCAGATCCTATACTTAGTCAGTGACCATGCTTGATTTCCTTTTATTTTCAGTGCAGCTCTTTCTCTCCAGTGGTTTCCAGGTTTTCTTGCTTTGGGGGCCCTGTTTTTTATACCTTGTATACTGAAATTTGAAACTTCCACTCTAGAACATCAAAGAGTCAGTAAGTGTGGTGTTGCCTTGACTTTCCCATTGGAAAGTGCTGATTTTGGAACAGCTCTGTTCTGCTGCTGATTACACCTTGGCAGGAAAGTAAGACCAAGGGACCTCCCTCCTTTTACAGGGCTGTTAATCATTACCAGGCTTGAAACCTTTGTAACTGCTGACAAGTTGTGAGTGCTGTCTCCTTTGTCTTCTGAAACAGAAGGAGAGAATGACAGCAAAAGGAAAACAGGATTCTGTTTGTCTTTCTACTGGGAATGTCCTTTTACCTTCCAGCAGGAGGTTTTTCTTTCAGATTTTTTTTTTTGGCTAGGATTTTTATCTTGTTAATGTGTATGTATGCATACATATTTATTTTTGAACACACACAGATAGATAGATAGATAGATAGATAGATAGATAGATAGATAGATAGATAGATAGATAGATAGATAGATATTATAATCGCGAACGCTTGCTTTTGCGTTTCCTTGGGCAGTCTGATGGTAAAAAGCATACTCACATGATATCCTATCCTGTGTGGAAGGAGTAGCAAATAGTGCTGCTTCTTTTGAGACTCATGGATGTAACATAGCAGAGCAAAGACTGATTTTTAAGTTGTGGAAGGAATGGTTTTTAGTTAGAACTAAGGTGTTCAATGTAATGTAAGGCAACTGCTTCTTGGTGATGCAAGCAAAGGTTTGGCATTAAAATTTTATGCCTGGAGCGAGTAACGAGTAGTCTAACTTGGAGAGTTTGATCATAGTGCAATCCAGGTAGCCTCAAAAGGATCTTGTATAGGCTGTGGTAGAAATAGCAAAGACCCATCTGCATGTGACTGACATGAACAGACATGCATGAGCTGAAAAAGCAAAGGAGAATCCATGTAGACTAGCCTCTGTGTGCATGTTCACAGAGAAAAGTGTGGTATTTTTGATGAGAGACAGAGGGAGATATGGGGGTGCTGTGAGATTTTGTAAGGAAAGACTGTGCATGGATATTTTTGATTCAGATGAATTTAAGTCATGATAGACCATGCCTGCAGATAGGCTATATGACAGTGCATTACAATGGCTGACTGAATTAGGGAAGATCCAAGAGCCCTTTGTTGTGACCTAGCTGAGTAGAGAATTTATAGCAGCAAAAACAGTGTATAGAAAGTGAGGCCTTGGGGTAGTGACGTGACTCATTTGGTAAAGGATCATTAAATAAATATAAAGACCTTAATTCAATCCTACATAACCTACAAACCACAGGTTTAATGAGAGATCCTGCCTCAAAAGCTAAGGAGAGAAGTGGTTTTGGAAAACACATGACATTACCTTCAAACCTTCACATATGCATACACACATATGCAGGCTCACATTCATGTGTGTGTGCACACAAATGTCTACCCAAGAAAAAAGAAAGAAACCAAACAGAGCAAGCTTCTGGATACAAGATTGAAATGAGAATGCTGTGTATTTGTAAACATTATAAGCTAAGACTCACTCCAGATCCAGAAGAACAACACGACACTATATGATTTCACAGCTTTTATTCTGAAGAGTCTAGCTCCCCGCCTTCCGCTACTAGCGTCCTTCTCAGAGCCCCTTCCTTGTGATCATCCTCCAGTTAAAAAGAAAAATTACCTTTGATCACTCTAGTTCTTATTGTAATGCAAACTGCTTGCTATTTCATGTGTTTCCTTTTGGCAGTTAGTCCTATAGTCAGCACACAATTAGTCAATATGTGATTTACTATTATTTTTTAAAACAAGTTACATGTTCAGTTTACTTAATTTTTAAAATCATAAGTTTTACTCAGGTCTTGCTTTGTCCTTGGTCTCTGCATCTTTCCTTCCATCTTTATTAGTTGACTGGTGGTGTTTTATTTTTTAGCATGTTGATATACTTTTACCTCCTGAATTCAAATGATTCTGGGCCTTGTGATCCAGTCAGTATGCTGTAACATGTGTTCTTTCCTTTCATACACTTTTAATATCCTTTTATAAATGCTTTCCCATGATATGTTATTCTTAATTCACAATGTAAAAAAGCCCCGCTAATACAATATCGTAGTATATTCTTAATGTTTTGTTCTGTAAATTGCTTAAAGAATAAAAGAAATAAAATAACTGTGAGCTGGTGTTAAATTCTTTGGTAATATTGCTTTTCTTTTCTTTTTGTAAATGTAAGCAATACTATAAAATGCTCACTGCTTTGGTTCTAAAGTTTCTTCTTGGTACAGAGAAAGTCTGGAGTTGTTATGGTTCCACCTGAAATATTAAGATACTATTGTCTGTGCTGAAATATAATGTGAGCTGTGTTTTAATAGCTCCACATACGATAAAGTCTTTTCTGTGTCTGTTACAGACTAATTGTATACCACTAGAGCTCATGTTTTAAAGCCTAGTTCCCAGTGTGTAGTATTAGGAGATGGAACTTTTTGAAGTGAGTTAGGGCTATTTAAGCTCATTAGGGTGGGACTTTTATAATGCCATTAATGCTTTTATGAGAAAACCCTGTGGAGGACTTACTCTCACGCTCTTAACAAAGAGATAGAAGGCAAGGTTAGTAATCTACAAGCCAGCAGAAGGATCTTCACTAAGGACCAAATTGTGCACAAAATTGACTGTGGACTATTCTGTCTCTAATATTGTGAGAACAAAGTGTTTGTTGCTTAAGTCACCCAGTCTATGGTATTCAGGGGCTGTATTTTAATGAAAAATAAAAAACAGTGTCTGCATCAGATATCATCATCATGCTCTGATCTTCCAAGAATTGTGTAGTCAATGAATTGGGATCTGGTTCAGTGGCAAGTAGTTGCCTTGAATCAGTGCGAGATTTTGGGAACAGACCCTCTTACCAAGGGAAGCAAAAGGAAGACTCACAGGTTAATATCATATACGTTAGCATATTTGCATATATATGCTTATGTGTGTGTGCGTGTCCCTCTTATGAATTTTCAGTCTTTTAAAAAGAAAATGAACCTTTTAAAAATCAGTCTATTGAGTGGCATTTACTTTATAAGTTTAAAAACCCTGTAAATTCTGGCAAAAGATGACTAGAGACTCGAGTGATAAAACCCAGATTGCTTAGTTGCACAGACATGACAGATGTGATGTTTTAAGATGTGCGAACCATTTTACTTAGGTTAACTATTTGTTCAATGGAAATGAATTGAATTTCCCAGGTGATGTGACTAGCATCCTGAAACCGTTCATGTGTTTCCAGTTGATGAGTTTTGTGATGTTTACAAATTCATCATTTTTCTCACCCGACTTGTCTTTCCCAGAATGGAAATGTAATGTAAATTCACCCTTACATGTCTCGCCCCAAGTTCATTAGTTTATGTACAGTTCTATGTATTACAGACATTATCTGTATGGTTCCATACATGTCATGGATGTTCAAGTGTATATTTGAATTTCATGACACTTCAATAGTGCCATACTAATTTGCAAAGAGCATATTGGCATCTGTAGGCAATCTGCCTTTGCAGTTGCAGGTCAGGGAGCTATGATAAATTCAGGAACCCATGATCAATTTGATTTCATTTGAGGTACATCACTTCTTGTCATTCCGTCTTGTTTATAGCTTCCCTTTGCCTGTTGCCTTTGTCTTTTTGCATGTTCCTATACTTTTAAAACAAATCCACATATAAATATTCACAATTGACATTTAGAAGCACAAAAGCCCATTAGCTGCGTAATAACTAAAACCTACTAATACAACTAAAATTCAATGTGGAATAGGAATTTATTGCTCACCAGGTAATTTCCATATGTGGTCGTAATAATCAAGGCACACTCTTACTAATCACTGTTTAACAGTGAAAGAATGAGACACTGTTGCTTTAAGTAGCCAGCAAAAATAGAAGAATTAAAATCTAAGACCAAATTTAAAATAAAGCACTAGACACATTGTTTAGCAAGTTCTTAACAGGAATATTTAGAATATTTACATAATCTTTCTTCATCTGTTGTTTATTAATAATATTGAGCTAGACGCTGTGAATAGAAGGAATATTGGAGTTAGTAGGAAAGATCAAGAAAAAAGGACAACTTTGCTTTATTAACATCACCTGGAAAAGTGGTCCAGCTTAAGGTGATGCCTACGAGTTTATTTAGAAGATGACTATGAACACATGAGAGTCCTTGGCCAGGACTAATTGCGAGCATCTTCCAAAGCCTTCAGACTCCAAACTTGCTTGTTTCTGTTTTCGTAGACCTGAGGGACCAAATGAAGCTTGTTCTGTCCTCTGTTCCCCATAAAGCAGAAAACTGGCCACACCATCTCTGGGCTTATCTAAAGTCTCCATTTACAAACTGCTTTGTAAATGCCAGAGAGATTCTTTTTAAACTCTCCCTCTCCTATGAGTAATGACAGACGTAAGAAATGGTGCAGTAATTGGCTGACACTGAAGCTCAGCAAGTAAGTACCAAAAAGTTGGTTTCTATTCGCTAGAATTTGCTAGGACATTAAATGCATTAACCAATGGCCTATCTGCTTGCCTGTGAGTTGAGAGAATTTGCTTAGGTGAACATAGTGTAGTGTTTCCTCAGGTGCAAGTGGAAGAAAATACATTTTGAAATCAAGATGAAGATGCATGACAAGTTAGGCAGAAATAAAAGCAGCATGATTTAATCATTTGCTTTCTGTTAGCCTCATACATGGAAATGGCCTATAGGAATCTCGGAGTATGCCATCAATTATAAGATTTAACCACAATTTGAATAAGATCAGTTTTAATTCATCAACTTGAACATGTATACTCCAAATGTGAGTACATATGTATCATTTTTATAGTTCAGAATGACACCAAGGATAAGTAGTGTTGAGGTAGAAAATATTCGTTTGTAATCCAATATTACAAAAGATGAAAATCTTGATGGTACAATATTTAATGAATAAATACGGTCATGTAAACATTGGCACGTTTTTTAGAAAGGACGCTTGGCCAAATGACCTCATGAAACTGGAATTTGAGCTCCCAAATGATACTCAAGGTCCAACATTTTACAACCAGGGATTAGTGTTTTTATCCAGGAAGAGAACGGGTATGATTGCAGTCAAACGGTCACTCTTCACACTCTCCAAAACTCAGGTACAACTTTCAGTATGTGTGCTGCAGGACTCCTGAATGTACTTGTAATGTTCCCAGAAACCGGGTGACAGTACATAACTCAGATTTTATGCAGAATCTGCTTGAATCATATTAAATCCTTTCTGAAACCAAACAAAAGTCATACCATCAAATTTTCTCAAATTGGTATTTTTCTTCTGCCCCCATGCACACATTGGTACACATTGCAGTACCATAATGCTTCTGACATTCTCATAATGCTTCTGAAAATGACTGGAAAACTTAAAGCCAGATTCTTTGAAAAGAGAAAAGTCCCCTTCTATTACCAGTAACTTGATATCTGAAAGGGTTAATGGGCTTCTTAAAGTGCTCAATTTATCCAGAGAGGGGACCCTGTGACCTGGTAGGGCCCTGACTTTGGTCATTTCTTAGGAAGAATGTAATTTAGAACTCTCCCTTATTATTCTGCCAGCTGCTTTCTTATTGATGATATTGACTTTGGGTTTTAAAAAGTCTTGTTTGGGAAAATTGTTTTGAGCAGCTCTCAACCACTCATATCCTGTATTCTTATTTTATATCACTTTTCATCTGGGAAATTATTAAGTCAAATCCTTGGTAACCATTCTCCACAATCCAATTTCTTTTTACCCAAGATCCGCTGAATTCAACTCAATGCCTTCTCATAAAAGGTTAACCCAATTTTTCATGCTAGGTTATGCTTTATGTTTGTGTTATGTGAAAGAAAAGTAACCATGATAAGCAGCCAATAAATTACATTCAGAATGTTTATTTCCAAAAGTTACATTTCTATGCCGGTGTAGATAAACGTAATCATTTATCACAATATGGATTGAGGATGTAAAAGGTAAAATAAATACAGCCACATTTCTTGCATGATTCCTATTTTGTTTGATATAAACGTTGGCCAGAATACCTTTAAACTCATTCTTTCTTTTATTGACTTATATTATTGCATGGTACTCTTGTGATTCAAATCTGAAAAGGTAAGCCAAAGCACTGTATTTATAAAAAAAAATTATCTTTAGTTTTTTTCTATAAAATGAGATTCTTTTAAATGTGCATTTTCTTAAGTGCACATTTGCCTTGGAAAATTTTCATTTCAAGGAGTAAACATTTAGTTTGAGTGTGAATGTCCTATTTGGAATACACAAAAAACTAGCCTGATAGAAGAAAGATATTCATGTTTGTCATTTGTGAGAATGCCTAAACTAATTCTATCACATTTATGCAAGTAAAGCAAGTCCCAAAGTTGTTAATTAAAATGAATACAGTGTATAGTTAAACTTGTCGAATGCAGCATTTATTGATTTTTGATAACATTATCAAGATATAGTTGCCATGTCCTGCCACTCCCCATATAAGAGAAAACATTTAGCATTTTAAATATATTAATATTATTAATATATTTTATTATTGTTAATTCATAATTATGCTTCCAATACACAGCCAGGCTTCATCACTCCACAAACAAACCACATGCTTTAGTGGTTACTTTCCACTTCCTCCACCCATCAGCCCTAGGCAACCCCTGATCTGCAGATTTGTCTATCCTGGACATTTCATGAGAATGCAAGCATGCACTATATGCAACTTTCTGTTTTTTAAATTATTGTATTTATAGTGACTGTTCTCCCACATTATTCTTGTTGTCACTACCTAACTTTATTCCATTATGTTTGGAGAACATAATTTATTTTTTAATTTTCATCTAGGATGTGTGTGTATGTGTGTGTGTGTGTGCGCGCACGTGCACATGCATGAGTGTGAGTGAGTATATAAGTGATGTGTAAACCTGTGTGTTTTTATGTATGTGTTCATGTTCGTGAGTGCAGGCCTGTTCATATACAGTCCATGTGAAGGTCAGAGGACATCCTCAGCTGTCAGTCCTTGCCTTATGCCTATTCTGTGACAGGGTTTCCCTTTGTTCACACAACTAGCTGGTACACTAGGCTAGTTGACCTTCAGCTGCTGGCAACTCTCCTTTCTCTATATCTCATCTTGCTGTGGGAACACTGGAATTACAGACACATGCTATTATGTATGACTTTCTGCGAATTTCTGGGGATCCGAATTCGGGTCCTTATGCTTGCAAGCCAAGGGCTTTATCTACTGAGCTTTCTCCACAGACAGAAGCTTGTTTTAACTCTAGCATAATTCCTTTTTGGAAAGTTTCATGCACATACCCATGAAGAATGTGTGCTCTGCTCTCTTGGGTTGCTCATTTTCTACAGAGGATTTTGTCCAAATCCTCTGTTTCCTTCCTTTTCTGTCTAGTTTTCTAACTATTATTTAATATGGAGCATTATTATTGACTACTGCTATTGTCTTGATATGTTTCCCCTTATACTTTGTCAGTTTTGTTAAGTGTATCTTGCCTTGTTTTTTTGGTGCATATATGTTTTGAATTATTCAAACTCCCAAATAGGTAAGACTTTTCTGTTGTTAAATGTCCCTCTTTACATCTAGCAATGCTTTATTGTTTCAAGTCTGTTCAGAAATTAGAATGGCCACTCCCATATATATTTTTATAGGGTCATAATTTACATGGCAGTTTAAAAAATCTGTCAGTCTTTCATGTTATTTGTATCATTGAATCTATAATGTGTTGATGTGTTGCCTAATGACAACGCAGTATGGTTGTGTCTTGCTTTTTTTTTATCCATTCTGACAGTATACATTTCACAGTGGCTTCTAGAACCCCATTAGTATCTATACTTTATAGGCTGCTATGCTTTCTTGTTTTACTGTTATTGTGTTATTATTATTTTGCCACTTGTTTTGGTGGTATGAGGGGTCTAACCCAGTGCTTCTTTCCTCTCCATGACATCTGAACAGATGACATCATGGCAGAAGTATGTGAAAAGGAGAAAACTCATGGTGCGGCAGGGACCCAAGAACTTTCAGAGAATTCCCCCAAGCAAACACTACTTCTTAAATGTCCAGCCACCCCTTTATTGTTACCATACTGGCGATCAAGGTTCTAACATATAAACCTTTGGAGACATCCTCAATCGTTTCCTAACCAGAGCATATGACATAGATGTATTTATTCTAAAAACTAAGAATTTTTAATACAGCAGTTTGCCATACTAATCTTGTGCTTTCTGGACATAGGAGATGTGCTTTGTTTAGTGCCTGGGTAGATGATTTGGAGAAGTCTATCTCTCCTACAGTCTGTATCTCTGACATCTCTATATGGTACAGGGTTTTTTTTTTTTTTTGTGTGTGTGTGTGTGTGTGTGTGGTGTGTGTGTGGTAAAAGCACATTTGAGTTTGTTTGTTTTTTAGAAAACTTGCTCTTTGAAATCTCATAGATGCTAATAATGCATCTTGATTACTGTCATAGACACCCTATTTTATCCCCCTGCCACTCCTGTTGATGCTCTCCCCCCACCCACTCCACACACGTTCCTTTCCTATACTTATGTCTTTTGTTTTGCTTTGTTTTGTGATGCACTGGGTTGACCCAAGGTCCTCTGTACCCTGGGGTTTGTACAGTGGTTTCTATAGAGCTCTCGTATGCCTGCTTTTTAGTTCCCTCTGAATCTTTGTCGGTTCATGTTGCTAGCACACTTAGTTTGTATAGCACACCTATTTTGTATAGTTCCCAGAAGTATCAATAACCCTGTTGTATGCTTCAGTTGAATTTGGACTCATTGGTGAGGGTTGCTTTTGAGGTGAGTTTTTTTTTTTTAAGGGCTTTTGTTAAGAGCTTGTTTGACCTGCTTCTCCTGTTCTCCCTGGTGAATTCTCTGCCATGCTAACTATATTTATTATTTTTTTTTCTGGAAGATGTCATACTTCCTAATTGTTTGCCATCAAAGTCTCAATTGCTCAGAAGACGACTTTTAGGCTTGAACTTCCCCATATAGGTGTTCAAGTGAATTCAGTTCATGTAGAGAACTGCCTGTTCATGCCACTGTCTTTTCCTTTAGGGCATCTCTCTTCCACAGCTCTATTACACCAGTATATGGAGTAATGATAGTGCCTGCTCCTCCAAAGGGACACCTAACTTTATAACCAGGGTGCTGGGTCTGAGCAGCCATCTCTGGTTTTCTCAGTGAGTTGCTCCTCCTGTGCAGGCTTTATCATCCTGTGATAGTAAAGGTCTCCAGTGTTACCAGCAGTTTTTGCTAGCATGGTTCCCTCGAGGTGGAGCCTATAGTCAATCAGTGAGAGCTGACGTGGGTTCAAGGAACTCTAGGCCACTAGGCTCTATTTTCCTGAGTTTGTTGTTTAAGTGATTGGAGGTGGGGTTCTGAGAAATGCTGACAGAACCTTTTTCCCTGAGAGGCACTAGGGATACTAGAGTCTTCAAGTGGATGCTGGCACAAAAGAAGTTTTACTGTGTTGGTTATACACTCTTGGGGTGGGTTAGTGTGACATGGAGCTGAGAGGGGAAAGACAGTGGTGGCTGGTATTTCAGACTTTCATTAGACCCTCAGTTTTCTTTCTGAGTTGCAAACTGTCTTCAATTGATGTGTGTTTTTGCTGTTGTTGTTTTTGTTTGTTTGTTTGACTTTAAGACAATTTCCAGAGAAGTTAAGGGTTGTTGTCATCAACTGTATTGCTGGAGTTGATC
>NC_022022.1:15758329-15776985 GCF_000317375.1 Microtus ochrogaster
AGAGAGAGAGACAGAGAGAGAGAGACAGAGAGAGAGAGAGAGAAATGAGCAGTTTTGAATCACTCGTTTTGCAGGCAAGCATGTTTTGCCTCCTTGGTGTTGCACGTCACACAATAGAGGAGTTGAGGGCACTGTGAGAGCCTGACCCACAGAATCAACAAAAGCCGGGATCATAGGGGCTCACAGAGACAGAAGTGGCAATTACGGAACCTGCGTGGATCTGCACCAGGTTCTTTGTGCGGATATTATGGTTGTTAGATTGGTGTTCTTGTGGATCTCATAACAGTGTGAGTGGGGTATCTCTGACTTTTTCTTGTGCCTGCTCTTGGAACCCTTTGCTTCCTCCTGGGTTTTTACATCCAGCCTTGTTAGGAAAGTTTTTTCCTAGTCTTACTGTGACTTGTTACAGAGAGAAGAATAAATTTAAAATGTTAAAAAAATCTCCAATTCTCTAACTCCCAGTGTTCTCAGTCTACGAGAGAAGAAATCTTTCATGATCAGTGTTGACTGCTCAGGAGATATTTGAGAGCTCGGAAGCAAAAAAGCAGATCTGGTCAGGGAGGTCTTTATAGAGAAGAGCTTTGAGGCAAATGTTCTTTTATGTCTCTTGCAGTAAAGGTCGCTACTATGATTTCTACTTCAAAACATTTATTTACTTATATCCAAATTAAAATTTCTAATTTCAACCATTTTGATTTTACATTTCTTACTAATGAAAAAAATCACAACCCGTTTCATTAAATACTTTAAACCTCTGTGTCTTGTCTATCCTTTTCTTGCGTGATTTTTATGTATGTGTGTGCTGTCCATGTGTATGTGCATAGCATGTGTGTGTTCACATGTCTGCTATGCACATTGTGTGCAGATGTGTGCAGATGTATGCAAATGTGTGTGTAGCTTCTCAGAGCTGATGCTAGGTGTTTTTTTTTTTTTTTTTTAAATAACCCTCTCCACTGTATTGAAGCAATATGTCTTGTCGAATCTGGATCTTACCAAGTCTAGGCATTCTTGCCAGCCAGCTTGCTTTGGAGATCCCAGTCACTGCTGCTGGAGGGCTGCAAATAATGGTACCCGCCGCCTGGCTATATACATGGGTCCTGACAAACTGAAATGCACAGCAAGGACTTCATTCATTGGTTGTATCCACAGCCATTTTTTTCTAATACTTTTCTCCTTTTTTTTCCCTCCTGCTATTACATATTGCTTTTCACCATGTCAAAATTGTTCAAAGATATTAGCAAAAATGTTGACTAGGTTCAACTGAAACATTTGTCATTGGAGATTTTCCTCTCTGGTGAAAATAAATTTCTTTTGCTTGTTGTTGGCCCCATTGGTTTATGACTATTATTATGGTTTCTTTTACTTTTGATATCATAAATATAATTACATCATTTTTCCATACACCTTTTCCTTCCAAAGCCCTTCCATATATCCTTAACATTTTTCACATTCATGTTTTTACATTAATTATTTTTACATGCATATGTTCATATGCATATACATATAATCATAAATATAACCTGCCCAAACTGTATAATGTTACTTGTATGTGTGTTTTCAGTGCCGACCATTTACTACTGGATAATTAATTCATGTGTTCTCCCCTGGAGAAGACTAATTTTCCCACCATCAGCTTTCCTTAATTTCCTGCATTTCTTTGTGTAAGGTTGGAACCTCATGGTTTTTCTTCTGTTCATTTTGACATGCCTATTGTTTTTGTTAAGCCCATGGTTAGGCAGTCAGGTTGGTGAAGCTTTGAGGCTATAAGTTTTGTCATTATTAGTAGACACAATTTCAGGGCACACACCCTGATCTTCTGACCTTTTAAATCTTCCCACTCTATCTTCTACAATGTTTCTTTAGCCTTAAATGTATGAATTTTTTAAAGGTGTTTCCCTTGTGCAAGAATTTTTTTTGAGAATTATTAGAAAGGAGATTAGAATTTACCATGTTCACATTTTATCCAGATAAGCTCGATTTATAGTAATGGTGTTTTATTTCTTTATTTGCTTGCTTTTGTTTTTAACAGCCTTGGTTCTTCTTAGCTTTTCCATATATATTCTTGTTTTTGATCTTCCTATATAGGTCCTGGTCTAAGTCTAATATTCTTTTTCTTCATTTTTTGAACATCTTTGTGTGACCTTTGAATTATTTTCTAATTTGTTTAGATTACATCTACTTCTTTTTTCTGTATCTCATGTGTCACGGGAGTTTTCACTTGTAACTAAGTTTCTCGGTGAAATAGGGTAATGCAAATGCAATTTTGATTCATTTTAATGCCAACATGGTTACTTATGTTTGCATATTGTTTTTCTTGTATTCAGAGTATCCTGGCTTTAAATCCTCGTATACAAGCTCATGCAACGCTGCGTTCCACTGTGGCCAAGAAACTAGACAAGAAACATTGGAAAAGAAATTCTGATAAGAATTGCTTTGTAAGTATCATTGATACCTGATTTAGTGCTGAAAATGACCTCACACATTGGACAATGTCTTTTGAATCCTTCAAAATGTAATTAATTATGTACAAAGTACTCCTGTGCTTTTGAAATACTTTAAACATTTTATATTTGAAAACAGTATCAAGCTAATATTTATTTTTTCTAAATTTGATTAACTTTAGCTTAAAATCGTTTTGCGCAATGGTGACATGGTGAAAGACATTCTGCGTCATAAGGTTCAGTGTCACTGTGGAAGGTGCAATATGTTCTTGGCGGACATATGACTAGCAAGTGTCCAGTGTAAATAGCCGACATTTCCAGGTTCTTATCTGCTTGTTGAGACCAGGAATCACTGTGTAACCCAGACTGGCCTCATATCACGTGATTCCTTCTATTCTCACCTCCTGAGTCCTAAGGTTGCAGCTTAAGTCACAACAGTCAGCTTTGAATCTTTCTTATCTGTGCCTATGTCACGATCACAGACTGTGAGGTCATGAGTGGATGTTAGATGTAACCTCAAAGGCAATCTTGAAGATGTTGTTTTATGGGCTACAAATGTTTTAAATGGGAAAGGAATTCCTTTTTCCTGGAATTCCCCCCAAAAATGATTTTTCCAAGATAATTAATGAGACTGTAGCCGGAGCTTGTTCGGTGTTTGTTCCTTGTATGTTTTATACATGCTGTTGCTTAAGATACATAACATTATTTTTACCCTCCTTAGTTCTCCTTCCATTGGGACTTGAGGACAGTCATCTGTGGATATGCTTAGCAATTGTTATGTTTTTCTTTCATGGGCCGTTCTGAAAAGGGTTTTGAAAACACCAAAAATACAGGCAGACTATAACATGAACAGATCTCCCAGACAGCTGCAGCCTTGAATTTGGGATTCTGTTTTTCCTGGAATACTCTTAGGAGCTCTGTTATTTACTAGGACATTTCCAGTACTGGTCTTTGAAAGGACACCAGGGTAGCTCACACTAGATCGTGTGATGACATATTGTGATCTTGTATAATGATGGCAACAATTGAAGAGCAATGAAAGCAGAATGGTATAGTTTGCAAACCTACCTGTTAAAGTCTATCAAGGATAACTCTCTCAATTCAAATATTTGAGAGCTATGATCCAAAGACATCAGATGACTTCCCAAGGACTTTTCATTCATAAACAATCTAACATGCTTTGGTCCAGATTCTATTTAGATATAGAAGTTTTTCTCTATTACAATTGTTATTATCACTACTGTCTTAGGAAAATGATCATTTTATTCCTGATGTGGTCTCATAATACAGTTTCTTATTTCGTATCTCCTAAGATATGCAATTGACAAAGGTAGTATTGCAATGTTTTCTTGACCCAGTATTTATTGTTTTAATTTGTAGAAAAGCAATCTCACAATATACGTGAGAATATTCATTAATATTTGTGTGATGTGATGGGACTATAATTTCAAAGCATCATTGTAAGGTAGCTTGAGTCATAAAGATGAATGGAGATTGTGATTAATGTGTTCACAGAGTTGAATCCTGCTGAGACCCTTCTACTTGTCTTATCAATGGTGTCTACTTCCTGTTTTCAATGATTTCTGTTTTCTTGTAGTCTGACTGTTCTACTAGCTTGTTTTAATCTGTTTACTTCTTTAAATTCTGTCTTTAAGTAACTACATTTTTGAGGTACTAAGGGTTAGTATTTCAACATACATATTTTACAGAGACACAATTCAACCTATAACAATAACTTTAAATTATCAAACACACTCAGTAATTCATCTTACAGTAATATGTCCTATGGAAAGAATTAAGAATTAGGTAAACATTAATTATGTAGAAAGAGGATTATTCTAGGCATTATTTATTCAGTAGAGAAAAAAAATGTAGAAGAAAATCCCCTGAATTCTAAATACTGAGTCTTGGTTAACTAAATTAAAGTAAATATATTCAGTGTTAAATTGTATGACCATTAAAATTATTTTTAAATACTTAATACACTGGGTTAAACAGTCACAATCTACATTACATGCAGAGCACATTAAATATCTCGTTATCTAATTGCAATTCTGTGTACTTATATACAACCATAACTTTGTGCATATCCATAAAGAATAAAAATGTCCATACAGTTATTAATGGTGGCTATCTTTGTGTTTTTGACATTTTGTGTATTTTGTATTTTATATGGTGAGTAAATATAAATGAGACAATAAGGTAAAAGCTTCCAATCTATGTAAAAATAGTAATAATCCGTTGTACAAGATCTGCTGAAGATGTAGATCACTGTTCATACTCCAGTGATTCTGATAGAATGAGAGAGAGCCGCAATGAAGTTCATTCCTGTAAGGGGATCAGGACCTATGGTTCAAGTTGATTCCCAGTTCGCCATCTGAATAAGCTTTTCTTCTTCTGCGTTAGCATCCTCTCTGTGCTGATGTAAAGAATTGCATGAAGTGGTTATCAACGTATGTGATTTGATTGTTACTTTCTATTCTGTCTGTACCTTTGGTAACACCAACAGAACTCTGTTTTCTCTAGTCCTGGGGAGTCAGTAAGACAGATAGCACTCAGAGAGGCAATACCTACTCTAGCCAAGAAGATACAGGAAAATGCCCACTAATGGGGCAAGTGGATAACCTGGACTCCCGCCTTGTCATGAGAATGTGAGATGGTGTCAGAGGCCAAGGAAAGATCTTAGAATTTGACGTGCAGACTAGACTGACCTTGAACTCCCCAAGACCCACCTACTTCAACCTTCAATGTACTCTTCTTAATCTGTGTACTCACACCCAGCATAGATGTGTTGTTAAAATTGGCTCTACCCCTTGCCTCCAGGAGGACATTGAAGAGCCTTCTAGTTCTGGCTGAGACTACGCAATATCATGGATGCATCTTGGCTCTGCCTTTTCCTCCTTCATTCTTCCTCTCCCTGTGGTTTTCCTGTAGAAAACTCAATTAATAAGGACATATGTCCAATCCCAAATCCAGTTTTGCCTCTAGGAAAATTATGTATCAGTGCTGAAATTTCAATTTTAGGACCTCACACACAGTATTGCTGCAGCTCTTCAATTTCTGTTTACTGGAAGACTGGTTCTTTCATAATCTCTCCCTCCCTTCCTCCACCCTCTTTCTCCTCTTTTCTGTGGTGTGTGTGTTTCTCTCCCCCTTCTTCTACCCTCTCTCCCTTTCTTTCCTGCTTTTCAAAACTATGTTATTAATTGAATCATCTCCTCTCTGTTTTAGTAGCGTCTTTAGTCAGATAATTCCTATATTTTGATCTCAAGCCAATCTTTCTATCTCTGTCATGATAAGCAAAGACTCACTGAATTCTCTTCTCACTGACCTGACAGGTATCTCAAATGGAAAATGCTGATGGTCGAATTATAAAATTACCATCTTGCCCCTGAAATTCTGTTCCCCAGAATTTCTGCCTTTATCTTCTCTGCTAGAATAAAATACTAAGAGTATATGATATCCTTATCACCACTCCTTTAGGTCTCTCTGGTGGCCTTGAGACTAGCTTCAATACTATCCCCTTCCCAAGTGGAGTCTATTTTTAAGAATTAGCACAGCTGAGGTCTACTTTAAAAGTTCTTTGCTGACAATCTGCCAGGGCTTTTCCTGTTCTCTTGTAACTTGCAGAATTTCCTTTGCTGATCAATCTCAGTGAAGATGCCTCTGGGAACTCTATGTCAAATTCTGCTTGCTCTTTACCCATTTTTTGGGGGATTTCCTTGTTTGGCTTTTCTCCCCAGGATTTGCTAGTGGTACACTCCTTTTGCTCCTAGTTTCTTCATTGTCTTCCTTTTGCCTGTGAGTCTGTAAAGCCCAGCAGAGCAACTAATTTTATATTCCACTTGTCTTGCTTTTCTTCTTACCTTGACCCCAGCTTCTTGAATGGCACTTGGAACATAGTAGGGACTTAACATATAACTATTGAATGAATATTTGAATGAACAAATGAACAAAACTGTTATTTTCCTAATTCTTAATTAGACTGGACATTAGAATTACATATTTTCTCATGTTGCAGCAATTGGCAGTTCTTTGTGGATGTCTTGTTGCTGCGTTTGATTTCTGAGGAATGTGGATCCCTCAGATTATTCACTTTAGTTTATTCATGATGATATCTAGGCTGAAAAATAAATAAATATTTACTTAGACTCATTCAAATTACTAATGTCCTTACCGGTATTTCACCTCACATTCTTAGAGAAGCCAAATTGGGGCTAGAGAGATGGTTCAGATGTTAAGAGCACTGGCTGCTTTTCTAGAGGTCCTGAGTTCAATTCCCAGCATCCATATGGTGGGTCACAACCATGTATAATGAGATCGGATGTTCTCTTCTTGCCTGCAGGGAAATACCCAGATAGAAAACCATATACATAATAAATAAATAACTCTTTAAAAAGAAGAAAATACAAACGTGTTTATGGAAACTGATATACTTGAGAAGTTCAAGAAGGTGTGGGTTGTGTTGCTTCTGACGTTATCCCAGAAGACAGACAGAATGGAGACTTGAGCATTGATTTGACTAGGGTCAGCCTTCTGTTAGAAAGTCATTGACCAATCACAGGGCATATCCAGGTCATGCTTGGGTTTCTTTGAAATCCTGGATAACGTTTTAGGGAGTTAGTGTGTAGTCCTCATTCCCTACTTAACTTCCCTCCATCTTTCTACTCACTTAACTGATGCCTGAAACAGTCATGCTTTCAGGCGCCATATTGAATGCTACTGAGAGATGAAAAAAAACTACAAAAATATTGTATTTTTTAAAGACAGACTCTAATTTTGTTTTAACAAGCAGATGATTGGCTTCTAGGAGTACAGGAGTTGTTTTGTCCCAGTGATGACCATTTTGAAATTTTTTGCCCAAGAATTTCACTATTTGGCAGCTTGCTGGCTTTCTATTACTAATTGGAAATTCTGAATTATGTAGGGAATTTAGGCTGGCAAATACATTTGGACTGGGAAATGAAGCACAAGGCAGTTATTCCCAATATCTTTTAAGCAGGTGTTCCATAACCACTGTTTATTTTTGACATTTTGAAAACGTCGAACTGTCCTAATTACATAAATATTTTGCAGTCATTTTCCATGAGCAATTTTTGAAGACCAGAAAATATTGTGAATCATAAATTTTATCTCAGGTGGAAAAAAAATGAAGCATGGTTAAGCACAGTGGGTCATTTGTTTTTAGACTCTCAGTGAATTTATTCAAATTTGTGACACATAGTAGGTACTCACATCTAAAAAAGATGGTGAAAATTTAATGCCCAGTTAAAGTTTGTTATTTCAGGTCCCATGTCTAAATTCTTGCTTTTTAACCTTCAGAATCACTTTGTGTGGTAGTCATTATATTTTATCTCCACTCCTAGATGGAGAACCATGTACAAGGAGGCCCAAGAAGCCTGACTAACAGAGAACTAAACATTGAACCCATGTAATATGGCAAGAGAGCTCTTTAAGCAGAGTACTTTACATGAAGCAATAAAAGTCAGCCATTGACCTTCCTTTAAAGACAATGAAACTGAATAAGGAATTTTTACTTTTGGACATAGATATTTTTCCTTGTGTGTGTGTGGCTTCTTTTCCTATTTATCACCCATTAGAATAGGCTAGGGATTCTGTCATTCATCAGTTGGAATAAATATGAGTACAGTATAGACCTTACCAAGGATCTGTCATATTCTGATGAAAAACACAGACATTAATAAAAAGTTACAATACTATTTCAAAGAAAGAACAATATGTTGATTTTAATTGTCAAGTAAATTTGTCTTCAGCTGGATGATTGTGGGATTTAGTGTAGGAGATGGGTTTCATGGGAAATATTGAAGGCGCCGATCTCTGGGACTATTCAGAAAGTTGGATGATAAATAATGAAGAAGAGGGTAAGGGAGTTGGTAGTGGAGTGTAGGTGTGGAGATATTTAGAATTAGAAAGCATGCCATGATGGTTGGGGGAAGAGTTTGGTGGTAAAATGTTTGCTCTGCCAACACAAGAATCTGACTTCCAGTCCCAGAGCTCACTAATACAAGACAGGCATGGTGAAACATGCTTGTAATCCCAGAGCTGTGGAGGAAGAGACAGGCAATCCCTTTTTCAATGGCTCTAGCCAGTCTGATTGGCAAGTTCTAGATCGAGGAGGAATTCTGTCTCAAAGAGAAAGACTGTGGAGAGCCCTTAAAAGTTGACACCTGACGTTTTCTTCTGACCTTCACATGCCTGCTTATTGCTTATTCATTTGATACACTCAAACCCAAACATATAACATATATATACATATATACATATATACATATATATATATATGCACAAAATGTATGGCTTTGAAATTGAATTTGTTTGTCCATTGTTTATAAGCTATATTGATGGGAAATAATGAGTCCAGCATGTAATCTTTTGAACTTAAGATATGAAAATAAAGGATTTTGAAACATCAGTAGGCATAGATAATTAGAAGCCTGTGGGTAGAATTTTCCCAGACCAGTGTGTGGCATTGGGGAAGGAAAAATGGTATATCCTGAGATTCGGGCAGGCGAGACACTAGCTACAGATAGTCAATATATAGGGCTAGCCAAAGGCTAATCAATAATAGATTATCATAGAAATGAACAAAAAAATATAGGTAGGTCAATGCCTGTTTCCCTTAGCACTAGATCATATAGGGCTTTGTGTGGCACCGAACCTCTTGCTCCCAAAGAAGAACAGGTAGAGTTGAGAAAGTGGCTTAAAAAACAATCATGGGAGGTGAAATGATCTTAAAAGGGCATAGGCAGAGAGTGCCTATAGGGGGAGATGAAAACCATTTGTTTCCCTCCTAATGTGTGATTTCATATGTTCCGAAAGAGGCTCATTTATAATCTTTTACAATTATGCTTACGATTTGCCTCGTCTTCTGGGCCTTCTTATTTTCCCCCTTCTCTGGTTTGCCTGGTCACTGGATGACACCCACTTCTATTGTTAAAGTTCTAAGGGATTCATTCACTCTTATTTGGTTAGCTAGCTCTGTGGCATTGGAGGATGCAAGATGGAATATGAGTTCCAGTTCTGGTCTACCATATTCCCAGTTCGCGTTCCTAATTGTAAACTTTCCAACCTCATGAGCTTTGCATCACCTTGTGAGGAAGTGACCCCTTTCTACCTTGCCTCTTCTTGGACCACATTGTCAAAGAATTCTCAGAGCTTGCATTTTTGATTGTTGACAAGCTTTCTTATAAAAATAGATTTACTTTAAGCCTGATATCCTGAAATTAACGAAAAATAAACAAGATTCTTTTCTTTGTAACTTGCCAAACCTCCTTTTGTTGATAGAAAAGACAGTGTTTGTGTAGTGAATGCTATTATGTGACTAAATACTCAGGGATGCCAGGAAGGTTACTTGTTTTGTTTTCCTCCAGATGTACTTAATCTCTACCCCCTTGGTAATTTTTGTGAGTAACTTTGTTTCTGTTGCTTTGTCTAGCCCTTTCCACTTAATTTTTCTGGCCTGCCATGATATATTCAGCATGAGTGAGTGAGTGAGTGAGTGAGTGAGTGAGTGAGTGAGTGAGTGAGTGAGTGAGTGAGTGTGTGTTTGCCTTGCCTATTTATATTCTGAAGAAGGACATTGAATGTCTTGCTCTATCACTCTCAACCTTCACTTGACATAAGTAAGGTCTGTCACTGAATCAGGAGCTAGGCTGGTGGCCAGCAATCCCCAGAAATCCTCCTTGTCTCTGTACTTTACAGAGCTGGGGTTAAGTGCCTGCTTTTTTAAAACCAGGTAGTATTAGGGATTTGAACTTGAATTCTCATGCTTAAGCAGCAAGCTTTTTTACCTGCCGAGCCATCTTCCCATCTCTTCCCACCCACAGTAATTCTTTATGAGTCTTTCTCACCCTCCTCTGCCCCAGACACCAGATTCTTGCCTGTCACCCACCTTTTTATTACTCTGAAGGCCTTGAGTGGTGTGCAAGTCACTGTGATGTTACACTGGGTAATAGAGCTCAGGATACTTCATGTCTCAGGCCTCTTTCTCAGGGATTCAGATAGCTCCTAAGTCATAGAGTCTCTGTCTGCTGACTGCCACACAGATGTTGGCCAGGCATCTGTGAAGAGCCTTGGGAGTAATCCTGAAACCTTTTCCTCCAGCATTTACTTGTCTTTTGTTCCTCTCCCGACTCCCTGCCATTAAAATATTAATGTGATCTGTGTTGAAAGGTGAAAAGTTGAGAGAAATTTGCCATTTCCTTGGCTCACATTTCCTCTTCTAGCTACTGTGAATCACCCAGGTTCATTTCTCCTCCCCTGAAACTTTGATTTCCATCTTTCCAACTGTCGTGGAAATGCTATTTATGAGTTTTGCCATTATTTTTCCTTTCTTGAGGAAAAAAAGTTTCGAAAAGTCTAGTGTAGGTATTTTATTTTGTTTTCTGAGGAGTTTCACTGCTAAGAACCTGAATAATCTGGAACTGAATATGGGTTCAGACTGGCCTTGAACCCATAGAGATTGACCTGTCTCTGCCTTGTACGTGCTGGGATGTGCTCACCATGGTTCACCTTTTTTTTCTTTCTAATCTTGAAATATTATTTTATTAATTAATTATGTGTATGTGTGGGGGTACATTCATGTTTGAATACAGGTGCTCAAGGAGGTCAGAAGGCAACAGGAAGCATGCCATCTGCCTTATCTGGTGTTGGGACCCAAATTTGGGTCTTCTGCAAGAGCAATAAATGGTCTTAACTGATGAGCTAACTCTCTAGCATTTTCTCTTCTTTTCCTCTCCTTCTTTCCTCTTTGTTGATCAGGATCTATGAGTCTGGTCTAGTAGTAAATATGAGCAAATTTTATTGAAATGTTCATGACATGAAATACTTAATATTTTCACTCCTTATGAATTTATAACATATTCATCATGCACAAGGCATTTTTAAAGTATCTAATTAAAATGCCTCATTCGGATGATGTCTCATAATTCAGTTTCTTATATATTTTTTCTGTGTCTGTCCCCCAAAGCAAGTATATTTCATTTCTGTGTTCTCATGTTCCAAAAAGTAGGGACTGTGCAAAAATAGGATTCGATTGTGTGATATATGCTGCTGTATTCTATAACAGTTTGAGGGACAATGGTGATTGAGAAGAAGAAGAGTATGGAGGGGGAGTCAATGGTGGTAAATCCTGATTAAATTACCTACAATGATAACTAAACTGGAGTCATTGACCAACGGCTGTGGGCCACTGCTGCCCCATGTATTTATTCTGCATTAGTCCTTCCCTTCTTCATTTTTCTTTCCATAGCAATTGGCAGCTAACACACAATGTCTCCTAATGAATGGTTTGTCTCCTAATTAGAACATCAGGTCTATAAGGACCTGTTGTTTTCATAGCTGAACCCTCAGCACCTGGATTGGTGCTCTGTGTGTATGACTAAGTGCTTAGTAAATGGTAACTAACTAGAATATTAACTATATTCCTGGACTATGCTAAAGCCTGTTCTTGGCACTGATATTCTAGATGTAATCTTATGGTACTTACATTATGGCAGATGATAATATTACTGTTTTGTTTTACACACACACCACTGATTGTCATGAGTATGGTCATCTATTTAGAGGAACATGTATCCTGCAAATGAAGGGATTGCTAAGTGATATATATATAGTACCTAAGCCATCAATTTTCAACCTGTGGATCCCAATTCCTTTGGGGCTGAAACACCCTTTCACAGGGCTTGACTAAGACCCTGCATATCCGATATTTATATTACAGTTCTTAATGGTAGAAAAATTATAGTGCAGAAGTGGCAATAAAAATACTTTTATGTGGGAGTCACCACATAAAATATGAGGAACTGTATTAAGGGTCACAGAATTAGGAGGCTGAGAACCACTGACCTAAGTGATAAAGCTAGAACCACTGACTTCATGAGTCTCCTCCCTGCATACTGAAACCTATATTGGTTTCCTTTTGAAAACATTTTTCATGTATAGTCCTCATTTATAAAAATTCACCTGGACTGCTTTGAGAACTCAGATTAAAGCCTGAAGTGTGGTTTGTTCTCCATTGACAGCACACGAAGTGTGAATTCTGAGGAGTGTCTGAATACCTTGGTGCATTAGCCCAAAAGTCAAAATGAGTGACTTTCTATGCAGTGACCCTTCCTAAAGAATTTACTTTTTTTTTTAAAAAAAATGTTTGCTTTTGTTTATTGAGAGAAGGCTCCTCTATGTATTCTTGACTGTGCTGGAACTCACTCTATAGACCAGGTTGGACTCGAACTCAGAGATCTATCTGCTTCTGACTCCCAAGTGCCGGGATTAAGTGCATGGCTTGATACATAATTTACTTATAGTTTAACACTTTTCATATGTCTCCCCAATTTAAAATTCATCCATTTTAAATGCTCGGCACACTCAAAACATCAACTTGAATCTCACTTGTAGGTATTTATTAATTACCAAACTGAAGATCTCGTAGGCATCAGTCACTGTGGCCTGCAATGGAGATGAAGGCACAAGCCCTATTTGCCTTGACAGCATACACACATTCATCCCTGCATTAAACTTGTGTTCACAGTTCAATTTTGTTAGTAAGTCTGCCATGATAGTTGTAGAGGAAATACATAGCTTGGCTTCAGTATTCAAGACTGGCCTCCCTCAGAAAGCAGTTCTTAGGCTAAAATTAAAGATGGAAGTTGAAGAAGGAAGGCTACAAAGTGGGATCCTCTCAGGGTGGAAAATGTGCATGGGGGAAGACCTCCGAGGGAGCTGACTGAGCCAAAGGTCAAGAAGCAGCTGGAGTTCTGCAAGGAGTAGGATGTAGAGTTGAAGGAGGGCAGCAGTGAGTAGCGGTAGTGATGATCACAGCCAATTACACCTATTGACAAGGTCAAAAATCCGCTCATTTCGTTAAGAGAAGTGTGTGCTGGTTCATTAAGGAGGTGGGCTCCTTGCTTGATATCTGCTGTAGTTTAGTGTTGGTCAAATATTATGTTCTCACTGTGAAAGCGACTTTCTTTGATGCTTCCTTCCACATGGAATGGTATGGCTAGAGATTTATTCTCCAAGTAGACACATGCAATAAAACAGTAGCTGCCTAAAGAGAAGAACAGTGTTAACTCTTGATATCCAGAGGCTGTTGCAAAACAGCGATGTTCAATTATTTATTTCAGGCCACTCACAATTTTCTCTACATCCAAGTGGCACACAAATTAAACTCGTTTGTAATTGTCTGCCATCAGCCCTGTTACTTTTCTTCTGTTCTTCTCTGGTTTGAAATTTCTTTAATGGTTGGACAATTTTTCCCTTCCTTTATTGTTAATCAGAATAGAGTCTAGACCTAGTCCTGGTTCACATGAAGCTGAAGAAAAGTCTCCAGAAGTAAATTTCAATAAGCTTTATTTGCAAAAGAAGAAGAAAATCTTCTTTATTATGATCTGCCTTGTCGTTGAGGTTGGAATTATAGGGAGGCAGTCAGAGGATCAGTATTCAGCTGTAGACAGGTTGGTTAAGAGTCTGACATCTGGAGATCAACAACTAGGGTTCACATAATGCTTTTGTCATTTACTAGTTGCACGATTTTCACTAAAGCCCATTTCTTTCCACTTCCCTTTCTTTGTCTGTACATGAAGATACTAATAAAGTCAATGCAGTAGGTGAAACTAGAGAATGTGTGAATACATGAAACCCATCAGCCATGTAACCCTCCGTGAAAACTGGTGCGGATGAGAATTAGCACTTGGGGTTGTTAGTGCGGGTAGATTTCTGTTGCTGTAAAGGTGGAGCCGCAGGTAGGTCCTTCATGACAGTTGACATAGCAACGCAGAATAGAGGAAGGACATGGGAGGAAGGTAATGGGAGGAACTGAAGGTGATGATTGGCAACGGACTATTTCTTCCATGAAGGAATGCCCTTGAAAGAAACTGCACCTTGGGTAAGGCTGATTAACTGATAGAAATTCAGTGATTGTGGCCAATTTGGAATGTTGCAGGTCTGGAGCCCAATTACAATTTATCTTGGGTTATTTTTAGCCCTCTCAACAGCCTTTCTTGCAGACTTCTGCCTGTGACTGAACATTCTTGTGACTCTCAGTTGAAACCTTTTGGAATGTATTAACAGATCCCTCGTTTCCACCATCCAAACAGCTAAGAATGCCCTCGGATCGTATCTTCAGTCTATAGCAGAAGTTCTTGTGCTTTGCTGTAACCTTGTGCACCTGATGCTTCCAAGGCTTGGAAGGCGTCATCAACTTTGATTTTCTTTCTTTCTGTTAGTCTAAACACTTCGACAAACTGTTCCCGTGTTGGGACATGGAATTTGATACAACTTGAATCTGTGTTTCTGTGTAATGTCTATCTTTTATCCTCTTTGAGATGAGAATTGTTTTTGTATTAGTATCTCCATTGTCCAAAATTTCTTGGCTGTAAAGTGGTACTGTACATACCAACACACCCATACAGTGCACACACACTCAAACACACACACACATACACACACAGAAAGCGATAGAGTATTTATTTTGAGTTTCACCTTATATAAATGAAATTGCAGTACATTATTTTCTATAAACATTTTTCTAAATTCCTTTAATAATAAATCTTCAGGTAGTAGTCCAGCTCAGTTTTCACTGTAGGCTACCTCTCTGCATCCCATGGATGTGGGAAAAGGGGATCCCACCCTGACTGCACGTAGTTCAGCCTGTCTGGGAGCTCTTGATGGGCTAGTCAGTGTGTGTGAAATGTGAGCCTCTTTCAGACTCTCAGCATCTGATACAGAGCTTTCTCTTCGAAGAAGTTATTCATACAGGCCGCATAATGTCCTAAAAATACTGAGATGGGATCCAGAAGATCTGGAACCAAATTGCGTTGATTTGTTTACACAGAAATTCTTTGCATAATCATAAATATTAAACTGGAATTGCATGATGTATTGTAGGTCAATAAGTGCTATATAATAAAGCAGATGTGTGTTAAGATATGGCTGCAAAACAGAATATGTATATTTTAGACGATATTAATGAAGCATATTACTGTATTTGCAAATAAGAAATATCTTTGCATATGGGAAAATAGAGTGCTCCGAACAAAAGAAATCAGCTAAATTGTCTTTAGAGCCTAATGGTATATTTTACCTTTGCAAAACACTTATTTGGTGCTCATAGCAAATAAATATGCGAGTTTTGCTGTTTTCCAGAATGGGCATACAATGGCAGCTGTCTTTCTAATCGCTCATCTATTCAAACGCTAATCGGTGGTACCCACGTAGAATGCTAGAAGCCTGAATAGGTAGACAATGACAGCCGCGTTTTAATCACAGTCCTATTCAGGCACTAATCGGAGTGATGATTAAGGGACATTAGAAGGAGCACTTTGACATCTGATCCTTTGAACTGGCGTCTGTGCAGCCTGCACTACACGCGGCTTACTTGGCCAGACCAATTTCCTTAAATAAAGTGCCGTGATTTCCAATGTAGGAAATATTACATTAGAGCCTATTGAAATGATTAGGAATTGAGGAGCTTTTCTTTTATTGGGGATGCAGTGTGTGCTGTGTACTCACAAAACCGAGAGCATTAATATTGCATGCAGTCCTCTGAGTAGAGGGGACCATAGAGAAATAGCTTGAAAAGAGCTCACTACAGTCATGCACCTTCAATTGAATGTGAGCTGACATGTGCAGCTCTCCTTTATTGAAGTTTGTGAATTTTGAAATACTTGGATTTCCATATGCCCTAATCCAGGTGGGTACATTTTAACTGCATGGCGTGTTTGTTTCCTGTACATAAGGGTGTGTTTTCAGTGTTACTTAGCTATAGTTCCTCTAATTAAGAAGTTAATTGGATGGGTGGGGTCATGAGGCCCTACCCCTCGCTGACTACCTATTGACAAATGATAACTGCGGAGGGAAGTCTATCTTCTTTAGGATTATGGTCCCTGGTAGGTTGCCTACATTCTAATGGATGACTTTACACCCATGTGCCTGTGAGCATCACTAGTAGGACTCAGTGGGCTCTTAAGAATTGGGCACACGAATGCAGGAGAAGGATCCAGGAATCGGGGAGGTCTGTAAGGAAGGAGCTGGAGGGGAGAAGGGTGTGAATATGACCTACTTGAATTTTGTGTAGGTATAAAATTATACAGAAGTAATTAAAAGAGTATTTTTAAAAACTTAATTGTTGGTCTGCATAGAAGGTTGACTGGTGAAGGGAATGCATTGCCTTTGCAGAGGACCCGAGTTTGAATCCCAGCCCCAACCTTAGGTCACTGGGCAGCTAGCAACTTCCTGTGACTCCAGCTCCAGGTCATACAACACCTTCCTCTGGCCTGCACAGGCATCCCAACTAACATGCATGTACTCTCCTACAGATACATGCATATGTATAATTAGAAATAAAAGTAATTTTTAAAAAAAGGTAGTCTATTGTGTTATACCCTATGCTCATGGCCATGCGGTGATCAGTCTTTAGCTTCTTATAATGGAATCTTTCTCTTTTCTCCCAATGTTTCTGACATAAATTTTAATGTTTCTAGCCTGTTTCCCAGAATACTACCTGTGACTGCTACCAAAGATTTCCACAACTACTCAGCATTTGCATATCAGACCCTTGGCTGAAATGTCACCAGCAGTGTTTGAATAGAGAAGACATAACCACAGCTCTCACTTAAAATGGGATAAGAGATGATGTGTTTTGCTGCCAAACATCAGTAGCCATGGCCCAGGAACACTCATTGTCTTTGCTCTTAATTCCCTCTTCTGATGGCACAATTTTCTGACAGTATAGTGAGTTTATCAGATAGGCAGGTTATGGGAATGTGGGAAAATTATTATAGATTCCAAATGCCTTACTGTTTCTAACTGTTGTTTTCATGGAAGTTAATGGTGTACTAAGAAGACATTCCATGGATTTTGACTGTTGGTTGAAAAGATGTAATGTCAGACACAGAAGGGGGAAAGAAATGTGTGCATATCCATATGTATGTACTTTATGTATGGTGAGGAAAATCTTTGCTTCCATCCCATATCTTATATGTCTGAGCCACGGGAGTTGAAGCAACAAAAAACAGAGAAGCAGCAAAGAAAAACATAAATCTTCACAAGATGTTAATATTTGACATTTCATGGCCAAAGGACTTTATAGAAAAGGATTGTAGACTGAAATATTCAGTAGATCCAAGGTCTACACAACATTTTGCCAGAGCTAATTAATTTTAAATGACATCACCAAGGAGAAGGGAGTTGGACTTCTGCAGGTACTGATTCATGAGAGGATGCATAGATGCGGAAGATAAGGATTGTTTTAGTCCAACCTGGTGTTGATCTGTCTGCCGTGATAAGTGTTCTTATCCTGGAGAGGAGAGATAGGACAATTTCAGAAGAGGTAACCCATTTGCTTTAAAGTAGTTTGGAAGAAGGCAAAGAGAGCTCTCCCACTCCTTAAATGTCCTTGGGACATGATGGCAGAGTTTGGGATAAGGTCTTCAGACTGCCAAAGGAAAGGACAGAGATTCTATTCTCAACTAAATTGTGATGAATACACCATGCTGTGTGCATCAAGATCCAGGTTACTCCCAACAAAACATCCCAATGTGGGAGCGGCCACATTAACATTCTACACATACACAATAAAAGTCACAACCAGTACATTTACTAAATACACTGGTGGGGGCATCAGGTAGGCAGGGAGGAGCATAGTGGGGAAAACTGCCTGGTTTCAGAAACTATCTTTTGACATTCTTAGCAAGCTAGTGGCATGTCAAGAATGCATTTCAAAGGTTTTACCTGATAGTGAAAACGATGTAAGGTCAGACACAGAAGAGCACGATGATAGACCAAAGATAGATCTAGATAATTTGGCTCTGGATTTGTAACAGGCAGACTCCCAGGACAAAATTTATATCAGCCAATTAGCCTTATAAAATCCTGTATGTAGGGAACTTGAATTTGCTGGATCCCATCATGTATAGTCTCTACCCTGTGATGATTTCTTGTTTGAGGATTCTGGGTCAGGTTTTAGGACTGTACGACCATGTTGTATACCTCAGCCTTACTGGCTGGGCTCTGCTAGTTTTATTTTTGCTATTTGTCTATGATTCTTTGACTCTCAGTTTAGCCATGCAAATCAAGAAACCTGATCAGTCTTTTTTGGAGAAATTCTCTTCCATCCAGAAATGTTTGAGAGAAGAACTCAAACTCATGTTAAAGGGTTGCCATGTAGATGTGTGTGTGTGTGTGTGTGTGTGTGTG
>NC_022022.1:15777610-15778942 GCF_000317375.1 Microtus ochrogaster
ACACACACACACACACACAGAGAGAGAGAGAGAGAGAGAGAGAGAGAGAGAGAGAGAGAGAGAGAGAGAGAGAGAGAGAGCAAACACTTCTTCATTTCTTTGTGTGTTGGGGAACATTTGTGTACCTGTTCATGTGAAAGTCAGAGTGAAACTTTGGATGTCATTCCTTAAAAGCTGTTCACTTTGCTTCTGTGTGTTCCTATTTTGAGACAGAGTGCTTTTCTGGTCAGGAACTTCTCAAGTATGCTGGGATGGTTGGCCAAAGAGCTTAAGGGATCCATCTGTCTCCATGCTCACCAGTACTGGGATTACAAAACTAGCAGAGCCCAGCCAGTAAGGCTGAGGTATACAACATGGTCATACAGTCCTAAAACCTGACCCAGAATCCTCAAACAAGAAATCATCACAGGGTGGAGACTATACATGATGGGATCCAGCAAATTCAAGTTCCCTACATACAGGATTTTATAAGGCTAATTGGCTGATATAAATTTTGTCCTGGGAGTCTGCCTGTTACAGATCCAGAGCCAAATTATCTAGATCTATCTTTGGCCCGTTAATACTCATCGTGCTCCTCTGTGTCTGACCTTACATCTTTTTCACTATCAGGTAAAGCCTTTGAAATGCATTCTTGACATGCCACTAGCTTGCTAAGAATATCAAGAGATAGTTTCTGAAACCAGGCAGTTTTCTCTACTTTGCTCCTCCCTGCCTACCTGACGTCTCCACCAGTGTATTTGGTAAATGTACTGGTTGTGACTTTTCTTGTGCATGAACTGATATCATAATAGTTCTTTTTTCTTTCTTTTTTTTTTAAGATGGCTCAAAACAAAATCTAAACCCAAAACCCAAACCAACATTTATAAAACAACAATGACTAAAACAAATTTTATTATATAGAAAGTGATAAAAAGAGCAGTGAGCACTACAGTGTAAGAAACTTAGTAGTGCTTTCTTGCTCTCACTGGCTTAACATGCAGGGCTCACGAGGCTTTAGGCTATATACTTGGTGTGGTACTATTATGATGAGCAAGAAGGATGGGAATATTAACTCCTACTGCTAGGTAACCTGTGACTACTGAAAGAAGGGGGACCTGGAGGAGAAAGTACCAAGTTACTTTGCCATAATCTACTTAATGAACAATTCCAAGATGCTGCATTTTCATATGGCCACTTTGAAGACATTCTGCATAGCCCAGAAACAGCTAGATGTCTAAGTAGCATGGCAGGTATCCTAGGAGGGTCAGAATCCACAAACTCAAAAACATTCATATGTCAATACAGAGGAGACCTATGAAAATAGAGTAGAGGTTTTGTGTGGCCATTTTTTTT
>NC_022022.1:15779542-15788337 GCF_000317375.1 Microtus ochrogaster
GCTCCAATGTGAGTCTCTGTCTCTGTCTCCTTTCATCGCCTGATGAAGGTTAATATTCAGGAGGATGACTATATGTTTTTCTTTGGGTTCTCCTTATTTAGCTTCTCTAGGACCACTAATTATATTTTTGGTTTTTCGAGACAGGGTTTCTCTGTAGCTTGGTGCCTGTCCTGGAACTAGTTCTTGTAGACCAGGCTGGCCTCGAACTCACAGAGATCTGCCTGCCTCTGCCTCCCGAGTGCTGGGATTAAAGACGTGCACCACCACCGCACGGCAATTATTCTATTTTTAGTTTTTTTTTCAGAAACTTCCATATTATTTTCTAAAATGGTTATTCTAACAGTCCCTCTTAACAGCGTGTAAGGATTCCTTACTTTTCACATACCCTTTAGAAGCTTTCTCTTTCATGGTTTTTATAGTGGACATTTGAAGGGAGTTGATATTTCATGGTGGTTTCAATTTGTGTTTCTACAGTGACTAGCACTGTTTAGCATTATCGTATACAAATGGCATTTTTCATATTTAAATCTTATCTTCTAACGATTTGTTGCTTTTGTCCATTTTTAATTAAGGCTATTCATATTAATACTTCTGAGTTGAATAACATGCATATTTTGAATTTTAATATCTAATCAGATGATACCTAAGTTGCAAATATATCATCACAAAGTCTATGTTTTCTCATCACTCTGTTGATATTTTTTCTTGGATGATAGTATTTGTATATTTGTGGGTTTTGTTGCTTGTGTTTTCAGTTCATATATGAACCAAAAGTGCTCATGTCAGTGTCATGAACAACTTCACATAGAAATGTAGCCCATAGAACTACACCTTATTTTAAATAAGAACACCTTATTTTTCCAGCTGCATTTTTAAAAATGCATTATTTATTTATTGGCTGATTCATTGTCTTTTTCTCTTTGTAGAGTACAAGTTTCTTAAGGATATTAGTTTTGATAGTTTGTTTACAGCTCTATCCTCAAGGCTGAGACTGGTACCTGATACATTAGACATCAGTAACAAAAACAAAAACTCTAGATTTTGCTCAGATATCAATCTAACTAATCAAGTAATCAAACTATATAGTTGCACATGTATAAAGTTTGACATTTTCATTTAAATTTTGGTTTTTAAAGTTGTTTTTTTTTGAGTAATAAATTTGAACAAACTGAATACACGGTAATTCTTTACTGCTTAGAGATGTAATGGGAGCTATAAATGGATAGAGCCAGTACATCCTGTCCCAAAGTTTAGGTGGAAATGCCTTGCCTCATTTGCCTTCTGATAATATCTTACTAAAATTATTTCAAAGGACAACAGTAGGAGGCTGGTTTGTGTAAAAGGAAGCTCAAACCAATTACCCTTTAGAATGAGCTTTATTATGAGAGAGAGAGAGAGAGAGAGAGAGAGAGAGAGAGAGAGAGAGAGAGAGAGAGAGAGAGAGAGAGCGAGCTTCTAACCAACATTAGCAGGGGGAGGTATGGCCAGATCTTGAGGTGGGAATTATTATGAGAGACAAAGAATCTCTGCAGATTAAATATGGCCAGCCTGTGCAGGGATATAGCTTAAAACTGAAGAATAAAAGAGAGAAGAGCTCCATGGATTATATGCCAGAGTGATGGAAGAAAGAGAGAAAACATTCAGAGAAATGCCCCCAAAGAGGTATATCTGCCCAGTATAGCTCTTCAGGAGGGGGTGGGAAGTTCTACACATGACTTTGCTGTCCTAGTCTAATGTGACTATAAACTATAAATTTCAATTGTGTGAGGGAGGAGAGGCATGGCCACAGAGCAGGCTGATTTCTGAACCCTCTGTCCTGGAAATTAAGACTAGGAATAAAGATAGAAAAGGCAGAGGTCAGGCAAATGATCTGTGATTTCACACCTACCATATAATCTTGAGAGGAGCATGAGCTTTAACTTTCTGAGTTCAAAACAATAGGTATATAACCCCCAAAGGCTAATTTTGGTTATAAAAACAAAATATAATTTATACCATAGAGATATTAAATAAGAGATTTTTATTTTATCTGCATTCTTTTGCATAAAAGACTTTAAACAAAACACACTGTGCTTTTCCTATGGTGCCCAAATGAAATCAGTAACGATATTTCCACCCTGATGTACTCAAAATCCAGGCATTTGATAGCATTATGAATTAGTGTTACTGTATTTTGTGATATTGTTTGTGTGCTTAAAATTTTACAAACTGAGTTATCTAGTTGGCCAAAGTGCCACTGAGGGCCTTACAAGTAGGCAAGATTCCCCATTATCACCAGCTAAGGAACATTTAGCTAAGTACTCTCTATTTTTTTCCTCTTTTGTTTTTGGGCATTCTGGCACACACAGGCACTGGCAGTGTTTGTGTGCCATACGGAAACATTGGGAAGCATTTTCATCTGGCTTTATGGAACTTGATGCATGATTTTATTACATTTCCTGTGTCATAGAAGTATAATTTACATCAACAAAAAATAAGTCTGCCCCATAAATATGCGATTATATGTAATCAAACATAAATGAAAATTTATAAGTATTAGACTGTAATACAGAGACGAGTTATATACATGGGAGACATTAAGTGGTAATAATTTTGAAAATGGGAAACATTTCAAGTTATTAAAATCAGAAAGGCAGAGCTGGAGAGATGGCTCAGTGTTTCAGAGTGCATACTGCTTTTTGTTGGGGACCCATGTTTGGTTCTCAACACCCATGTATAGGCTCCCAGCCACCTGTAATCCCTGTTCTAAAGATCTACTCTCCTTTTCAGACCCATGTAGGTACCACTCATACACATAAAATTAAAACAATAATAACTTTTTAAATCAGAAACTATCCAAAGATGCTAGTATACATGTTAGTGTAATTGCAGATTCATAGCTGGTCAAAGTTCTGAGGAAAGGTGATTAAGTTCTAGACTAAATGGGTCATCTTTAGCCACACTGTCCTCTAGCACTAAGGGAACTTCAAAGAAGAGAGGTCAAAAAGAATGTATGAGCCAAAAAGTATGAGCAGCTCTGTGTACCTGCACCAGATGATACCAGTCAAAACTACAGGTCGCACGGAGCAGATGCTACTGAGATCCTGCTTCTGGCTTCTGTGCTACGGGCAGTTAATGGCTGCTGAGGGAGGGAAAATCACTTCCCTTTGTGGGTATGGGCCCTGCTAGGCTTTCTATGCCCCTGTGCATGACACCACACCCATGCACATGTTGACAACATTGTTAGTCCCAGTGGGTTGGTAATAAATAATAGCAGACATGAATTGGGAATGGAGAAGTATTAGGTTTCTGGGAGACATGATGAGAAGTAGTAGGAATGGATATGGTCAAAGGGCATCCTGTACATGTATGAAAATTTCAAGGGCTAAGACATGAAAAGAGAAGGAGCGGTTGTATGTGAATTCATGTTAAGTCTTTTACACTGTGAATGAGTGTAAAGGTGACTCATCAATTTTTTAACTCTAGGAAATAGCTTCACTTTACATCCTATTTCCTGTCATAGCTTTACCCATTCACATAAGATCAGTGTAGACATTACACTGAGAGGCACATCATGGATGACTACTCTCCAGGGCCTGCAGATGGCCTCTCTTCCCTGAAGCAGAAGTTTTTGCTTCAGGGTTCATGACAAGAGTCTACGGAGATGGCCAGACTAAACAGATTGATTTTAGATGAACCTCATAAATTCTTTTTGAGTATTTAACTCAATCTTAAGTAAGGGAATTTTCTGCCTGTAGTCATATAACTTCATGTATTCTTATGTCTTCTGGTAGCTCCTTTATTTAAAAGAGTTTGAGTTATTTCTGTGTAAAAATTGTGTCTTAATCACCTTTGTTTCATGTATGACTATATAGGCACCTTAATCTCAATATGTAAATGAATAATAAAAGATGAAAGTTGTCATGGGTTCATTGAGTTTCAGTGTACATCAGAATTTTTATTTTTAGTTATATTAGTTGATACTTTATTAAACCCAACTTAAAAGTCTTCATTAAAAAAAATATTCTTCATGTTTTAAATTGGGCTTGGCTTGATAGTATGTGTTCTTGTATAACTAGTATGCTCGCTAGTATCTCAAAACTAAACTAAATGAATAAAACAAAACCAAAGTTGGATCTTAGGTAGAGACGTTAGGACATGGACTGAGAAGAAAACTTGATTTATTAGTTATAGCATACTTATTCATTTATATCATAGAAATATAGAACATTTTTGCTTTTATAATTTTATAATCCCACCTATTTATGTTCCACAACAGAAATGAATGAATATGCTGTAATAAATAAATTGATTATTCTGTTCTCGGTATTCCCTATCATTTGAAACAAGGCATTTTCAAATATCCTCCTAAATATTTCTATGCCTTGAAAATACTGTCTTAAAACAACATAAAGTATATATACTCTGTCAATCAAAACTTGTTCACATATGTACTGGGGCCATGAAAAGCCTCTCATGCAGCTCGGTGGACACACTTGTACTGACCATGCTCGTTAGAGCTGCTTACTGAGTATTCCTTTCAGATCTGAGTGGGAAATGTGTCTTTCCCAAACCAAAAACATTGGCAATGTAGCTGTTTATGCTCAAAGCTCCTAACAATGATGTCCAAAAGGCCAGGGTTGACGATGGCCCCCATACTGCTCACTGTCCTTTCTATCTCAGCAGAGATATTTCCTGTTCCACAGACAAATATATTTGTTACTTCAAAAAACCAGTTAAAGAATGATCTTGGTTGTCAACTTGACTGCATCAAGATCAACTTACAGGCAAGCCTTTTAGCGTACTTGTGAGGGATTTCTCTGATCAGTTTAACTGAAGTGTGACAGACAGACCCACCCTACATATGGGGAACATATTCAAATGGTAGCCCAAATAAAGGCAGTCCAAGAGAGGAGTGCTTGCTTTTTGCCTGCTTGCCTTTATTCTGTGTTGGCAAATTTATCTAAACTGTTGGGCTCTCCTGCCACAGATACTGTCACCCCTCAATGACATTAGAACTCGGCTTCTTTGGCTTTTTAATGTGAGTTGAAGGCCAGTGGCTCTCCAGAAACCTGCAGGACTCCAGTGCCAGGCTGGGACTATTGAGACAACTTATTTGTGGGATGGACAGCTATCCTCTCTGCCTCTCCAAGGTGAAAGCAGTCATTGCTGGATTACATACACATGGATCTAGTGAATTTTCCTTAATATGTAGTCATTCTACTGTCTGTGTTTCTTAGAGAATCCTGATTAATACAGAATGCGTTGCAATCAGATGCCTTCCCAGGATCAGGCTTCCGAGAGACTATCCACTGTGTGGAAATGACAATCTCTCATCTTTAAACCCACCACCCTGTAGATTCTTTCTCCCCTGCTCCAGTCACATTGATAATATCAAGTTTGCTGGATGAATCTAGTGAACCTACCCGGGGACCTGTTAGTCTCTTCATGTGACAGGGACTTCCCATCTTGCAATACTCTCCTTCGTGCCTCCTCTGTGTTCTCCAACTCTCTGCTTTCCTTGCCCCCATCCTAGGCTTTGGTTTGGTTGTCACTCTAAGTGTCCTCCCGTGCAGATCTGTCGTTACACCATATTCATTAGACTTCACCATAGGCACTCCCAGAAATATTAATGTCCAAATAAGAAAGACTTATTCTCCCAAGTCAATTCTACCAAGGCATACTATCATCTCTGAGCCAGCTTCCTTCCGCTTAACTCAACCCCTGAGCATCTATCGTTGAAATGCACCTACTTATTGCAAGTCTCTGCTAAGCTTTCCTCTCTCCTGGAAAGCCTATTCTTATTACATCTCAGCAGCTCACCCAGCTGCCTGAGCTTATCACTCACGTAGCTCACTTTTACCTGTTTTCCTTCTTTCTCCTTCATCCAATCAACTAGTCTCCACGGACTTACTCTGTGCCCAGCACTGCTATAACCATTTCAGATGAAAAAGCGGACAAAATGTTTGCTTTATTGGACTTATAGTGACAGAGAGGCAGACAACAGACATCTTACCAGTCTTCATTACATTATGAAGCATTTAAAATAACGTTGAACCAATGTTGTTTTACTTGTCTCTTTCCCACCAAGAACTATATAAGTTGCTCTAGTTACTAAGTGTCTAATGTTACGCTACGGACTGAAGAACGTTTGGCTCTGGAAACTGTTTTTTACCACTAAATGTTTTGTGACGTTGTCAAATTATGATTACTGATACTCTTTTCACACCAGTGTTTATCCAAGTTAGCTTTTGTTTAATACTAGCCATGTAAATCTCTAGATTTGTGAGGAGGCGTTCTCTCTAAACAGATCTAGATGGATGAATTTCATGCAATAGTAGTTTTCTTTATATTTTAGTTGGAGAAATTGTAAAGTATGAATTAGTTTTCATAAATATATTATATAGATTTATGTTTAGCATTATATATTAATATCATGATTGCTATTTGCTACATATAATACAAAGTTAAACTGATTACTGGGTCTGCATATTGATCTATTCCATTAGTTTTAATGATAATGTAAGTATGTTATGATAGGCACATGCAATGATTTATAGAACTTTCTTGTGTACTGGACATATGTCATGGTCTTACCACTGTAAACCAAATGCATTGTTTCCTCATCTATTTCTGGTTAGGTGAATATTTGTGTGCTTTTGTGGGATTGCTTTCTGGAAGTAGCATTGCCTGTCTTTTGCAATAAAAGCTGTCAAATTATTCTCCAGGAGGGGTTATTGCCTAAACTGTATGTACAGCTTTTTTCCTTACTTGCTCCTAATACTTACTACCCTTGTTTAAATGTGAGTGCTATTCTTGTCATCGGATGCTGATCTGGTTATTTCTTTTATAGGGACTCTCCTACAATATTATATCAAATTCTATCCTAATTACAGACACCAATATTTTAGTTTACCCCATTATTTCTTGTTTTTAAAATATCACAATTTCTTGAGTTTAATACATCACAGAGGTTAAAATAATAATAAATTTAACTCCGAAAAGCTTTGAATATTTTATTTTACTTATTTTCAATTATTTTTTTTGTTTAAAATCTATTAATCATTAACAAGAGGACTGAGGGCATGGTTTTCTACTTGCTGTTTTGTTTGCCATTTGGTGAGGTTGCTACGTGGTGGTAATAAAGTCTATAAAAATAATTGCTTTCCTGGATTGAGTTACAAAATATGCTTTTTAAATTGGCATACTGCTAAGTTATTATTTCTAAATATATTTCTTAACTGTGAGGCATCATGAATGATCACTGAGGGTCATTTCAAGCAAACTGTGATAGATTTTCATATTTTAATTTTTTTTTTTGGCAGTACTTAAGAGTCAGTCCAGGGCAATGTGCTGGCAATTGCCATAGCACTGAGATCCCAGCCCTTTTGTTTCTGCCTGTGCTTTGAGACAGGGTCTCAATAAGTTGCAAAAGCACACTTTGGACTGATAACTCTGTAGTTTAGGCAAGGCTTTACTTGCAAACCTCCTGTCTCAGCATAATCTGTAGCTGCGATTACAGGCATGTACTACTGATACTCAGGCAAGATGTATCTCTGTTATCAAAAGCAAGAGCTCTTTTAGGTTCAAGTTTGGTCTTTGTGTTTTATTTCATCCCATATGCTATTGTCACTGCAGTCTCTTTGGTCATTTAATATGTTTCGTCCATATTTTTGTCCCTGATATTTTTGCTGAAGTTTGTGTTTGGTTTGTTTCTCCTATATAGTGTATGTTGAATATAAACATAATTTGAGGTGAAAAATTTTGGCTACTAGTGATGGGTACAGACCTTGTATACTTAAGCTCATTAATAATAATTTTGTTTTCCATTGAGTGTCTAACCCATTTAGTGTATTTATTTAATTTGGAATATATTTAATTCATTTTAGGCATTTAAATACATACACAGGCTGGAACATTTTTTATGTCTCTTGGTTTCAGATATATGAGGTTACATATTCTCTGGCTATTTTCCTTCTTCATCAGCTGACGTTGGTGTGTCTGTTAAGTCAGTTATTTCAATTCCTGTTTACCATTTCTACGGTACAGTGAAGATTTTCCACTGCACAGTGAGATTAGCACTGTCTCTGTTTAGTGTGTGTGTGCATATGTGTGTGCATGTGTAGTCTTGCTGTGTGCCTATGTACATAAATGCCCAGGATGCTGCTTCTTCATCTCTCTCCACTTGTGTCTCTCACTGAACCTGGTGCTCGCTGGTTTTGCTCTGCTGGCAGACCAGTAAAATTTGGGAAACTGCTCCTCTCTGCATCCTTAGTGCTGGGGTAACAGGCAGATGCTGACATTGGGCTTTTCCATGGGTAACTGGAATCTAATCTCACATCCTTTTAGTTACTTGGCAAACAGTACTAATTGTTGAGCCGTCTCCCTAGCCCCTACATTTCTATCCAGATGCCCCTTCTGTTTATCAAAATTCCTGCCTTTGAAAATATCTGTATACTATATCCATATCAGTCTTGACTTCTATTTAGCTATCTGTGTTATTTTACTGTCTTTGAAAGCTTATTCTATCTTTTCCCATTATATTTATTTGGATATAATTTGGGGGTGTTTCTACTTTTGAGTAAAAATAGTCTCTCTCTATATATATATATTATTCTATAGAATACATATATTCTATCAATAAGTAATGTATTTTAAATGTGATCAAAAAGTATTTATAAACACTAAGTGTTTCCCATTCTCCAAGAAATTAAAGCATATTGCATCTGAGCTCTCAGGGAGAAATATGGATTAGGACAGATCACTGCTCTGTTTGATGGTTGGTGGTGAATATGTTGGTAGCATCTTCTCCTTTT
>NC_022022.1:15788437-15832520 GCF_000317375.1 Microtus ochrogaster
TCCTGGAACTAGCTCTTGTAGACCAGGCTGGTCTCGAACTCACAGAGATCCGCCTGCCTCTGCCTCCTGAGTGCTGGGATTAAAGGCATGCGCCACCCCCGCCCGGCTGGTAGCATCTTCTTTATGATTTTTACGATTACCTTGGTGGTTTGTTTGATTCACTGATTTTGAATTTGTTTGAAAGTGTTTTGAAGGGGTGGAGTCTTCTGAGCAATGATCAAATAAAGATAAACTTTATAGCTGAAAACTTAAACATCGCTGAAAAATAAATCAGGTTGTGTTTAGAAAATGAATAAGGAGTTCAAAAGAGTGAAGACTAAAAAAAATAAAACAGAAATAATAGAAGTGAAAAATTAAGGACAAATTGAAAGCCAAATAATTTAAATACCAGATGGAGAATATTAACTATTCAGTATAAAATAGTGTGTCTCATGGAATCAAAGCTAAGGACTCTTGTCACACAGTTGCATATACATTCTGTATGTGGGGTTAAAGATTTTGTGAGTATGCTCATAAGCATTTATTGTAATGACTACTAACATTGTTTTAATTGTAGTGTGTATTTGATAGGAAACTTAATTGAAGCACTAGACAGTAATGCCTAGAGGTTTGTAGATTTAGGTAATTTAGTCTTAAAAACACTACTATTATAAATTATTTTGGTAAAGATATTAGACTTATAACTATTTTAAATTTAGTAATTAATATACAAAATCAAGTTTGAGTTTTAATGTTTGAATTCCAATAGGGCCCTTATCTGACCTCCACTTATTCCTAAGTTACTAGGTAACCGTTATGAGCTTGCACAGCGTCTTACCACTCGTTATCCAGAGGAGAGAGAGCAGCACAGTTAGGGATCCATTTTCCCCATGATTTTACTTCATTCTGATGTGGTTCTCAGGCAGCCTCCATTCCCTTCATCTGCGTTTTTATGTTTCTTCTAAAGTCTGAAAGACTAAGCAACCAATTCATTCCTTTATTTCCCACTAAACATTTAGATTTTCTTCCATTGATCTACTTTTAAAGGTTTTAGTATAAATCTAAGTAAAGAGATGGCATTTCTAGAGTTTTCTTAGGTTTATTTTTTTGGTTTCAATTTTTTTTTGAATTTTTATTTTAAATTACTCTTTTACCTGTTATTGTCCCCATATCTGAAGCACGCATGCTCATGCTGTGACACACTCGTGGAGGTCAAAGGACAATCTTCAGAAGTAGTTTCTCCCCTTTCACCATGGCTCCAGGGATGAGATTAAACACAGGACCTCAGGTCCACACAGCAAGTGTTTATACTTCATGAGTGATCCTGCTGGCTCTTGTTTTCATAGTTCTATATGTTGTTCTTGCATTCTGCTTCCAATGAAGTTGAGTCAAGGACTTTATATTTTTGTCTCAATTTTGTTTTCCCTTTGTTTTTAATTGAGGCACAGTAGTCATATATCTGAATAGCAATATAGTGTGTTTCGTTGACAGGCGTCAAAGAGCAAATCAAATGGTTTAGTGTACCCACCTCCTGGCATTACACCTTTCCGTATGGTGAGGACATTATATATAATTAATATTTACATCATGAATATAAAAATATTTTGCTCATTCTAGTTATTCCTCAGAACAGTAACACACGAAGATTTTCCCTGCTGTCTAGCTATGGTCACTCCTAGTGACCTACTTTTCCCCATTCACTATCCCTTTTTCTGGTTTCTTTTAACCAATGTTCATTTTTAACTTGACAAAGTCAGCTCCCTTCGATATCCACATATGTGTGGGGTCATGTGTTTCTTGGTTTTGGTGCAGGCCTTACTTCACTTAGCACCTCCATCCTTTGGGTCACACAGCAGAAAGTCCTTCTTATTAGTGAGTGGCATTCTATTGTTTACATACGCTGCATTGCTTCCCAAATCGGTGGAATGAGGTAAATCTTAGAAATAGGTTCTTTGGAACAGAGTGACAAAACAAACCAGCAAGCCTTCCTGGAGTCTGTTCTTTGTCTTTAAGTCACACAGTAATCTCCCCCACACCCCCGCCCCAGAGTTCAGGGGCTTGGGATTAATCCTAGGACCTCATGCATACTAAATATATGTTTTACCACTGAGCCATATCCTCAGCCCTTTGAAGCAGGTTCTTTTAAATAATTTAAAAGCAAACTAGTATTGTTAGGACTGTATTTCACTCAGCAGCCTTCAGGGACCCATGCTTGTGCAGAGAATCATGGGAGCATTGCCATTACTCACTTTAGTAATTCCTGAACTGGATCCATAGCAATCCTCGGAGCATCAGCACGGAGCCAAGGCCTCCAAGCATCCCTTTGGCATACTCAAGTTTCTAGGAAGCCTGTGTACCACAGTAACTTCACAGTGACCAGGTAGATACTTTTCATCATGAAGAAACAAGTAGGTGGTAATAAGGACAGACTTTGATGCATATGGAGGGCAAACAAGGCTGGTAGAGTAGATTTTTTTCCTAGCCTCTTCGTGTATATCAATGACCCAGAGCCATTGATACAAACATGTGACTGCTAGGATTTTGCAGGCAGCCTTGGACTCAAGCCTCTCCAGGTTCATCCACGCTGTCTTAAAATCTGAAGGACCACGATCTCCTCATGTGCATAAGACCTTCATGTGTTCCAGTAGGGATCTTATCTGCACAGGATTTTCAGCCAGCACTTTGGCCACTGATATTTTTGAATATATATTCATCATGAGGCCATGGACACCTTATCCCACTTATACAGAACACACGAAGGGCAGATGAATCTCTTGATGCAATGCCCTCTTTAGTCTAGGTCTGTTGGCCTGGACTGCCCATGAGCATGAGCTAGTGTGGTAATTACAGAGGACTGAGCCACTGTCTCTGTCACTATCACCTTTAACAACTAAGGGAGGACTATTTCGTAGAATATTTCAAAGCTGTCACAGATTGAGACTGTGCCACGGAGCTGTGAAAGGAATAATTTTTAAACTCATACTGAACATTGTAATAGGTCCCATGATACAAAGGCTCCTCGGGATGCTTCACAGTCTCAGTCTTTATGGTGTTGCATATGGGATGAATTTTTTTTACTAGCAGCAGGCATTTTGCCCATCCTGATTTGCTCCTCACTGTGGAAGGTGAGCTGGGATATCTATTATATACATATGTGTTTTCTCAGTGAGTATTGGTTACCTCATAGGTTGGAGACTATGCAGTGAACTAAATAAACCTTTGAACATTGAGTGTGATAGGAAAAGTGGAATTAATCAAAATACACACATTAAGATGTGTGAATATAGATGCTTTATGAATTCTGCTTAAATCTTTTATATTTCTAGGAAATTTCAGAGTCTTGCTTATTGGTCTCTTTGCTCCAAGACTTATTTTCAAAGAGGCTAAGTAAGACTAAAACAAAAAGAAAATAATTAATATTATAAAGTCTTTTCAATGTGTGAATATTCTCGGTATTACAAATAGAGGAGTGAAACCCCCCCAGTATTCTGAAGATCTGCCAGTATAATCTGTGGTGGAATGTGTTAGAGAAAGATAGGAAGATAAAACAACGCAATGTTTACTTCCATTGAAATGAGAAATGCCTTTTTATCTTATGTTTCCTACATGATCTTTTTTAATTTTAAGTATTTTTGACCAAGATAAGAAATTTGTCTCCATGTGAGCAGGTTTATTATGAGTTATAACAATCCTTCCAGAGATTAGTGTCACCAACCCAGAACAACACCGGGAAAGTAAAAGAATCTCCTATACCAACTACTCAGTTTTAGTTGTCACTGTTTTTTCTGTATATCCCCTGATGAGATCCTTCATGTCTCCTAGAAGCTAGAATATTCTTATCGCAATGGGAGGTTTTATGTGTGTGACACACCACACACACACACACACACACACACACATTATTAATCCATAGTAGTTAACTTGTTAACTACTTGTTACATAGTTTAGTAGGTCTACTAATGTTTTTAATTTGGGTGACATTTAATAATAATATCTAGGCCCCAAGTAATGACGTTTTTATAGGCTCGCCTAGGAAAACAATCTACTTTGAGACTATACTCAAGGATTTCAAAGGTTGCTGCCCATCAGATATGTCCCCATTCGGAGCAGAACCTTTGTTCTCCTCAGAGTGGTTTGCCTCGCTCAGAAATGCAAGTCTGCTAAGGAGAAGAGTTCATTTAATCAGGATATTTTAAGACTGCCTAACTAAATAAACCATGCAACACTTCCTGAGCACTCACATACAGATGCCTCAGTAATTAGTTCAGGAAACTGCTGTTGAGTCTCTGCCATGGAACAAAAGCAACACCAGCCAACTACACAGAACAGACAGTTCTTGCATTCAAGATCAGGTACTTTCGGGGAGCGTTGGCCATAGATGGTGAATGGATTTTACTTTCACAATGTTTGGATTTGTGAGGAATTTAGCTGTGTCTGTATATGGAGGGCGACATGAGAGAAACAATGTGATAGGTATCCAAGGGTGTCTCCATAGCATCATTGCCCATAATGAAATGAAAGGCTCTAACGGGAAACTCTGTCTGGGGGTGTGGGTTGAGCATCAGTAGCCATTTGGTGATGTGTTTCTGAGGGAAATTTATCAGATTAGTAACTTCCAATATATGGCTTTATTGACTTATAATATGGTAAATATTTTCCATGTATTGGGATTTTCATTGGTCAAGAATATCACTTTTTTCTGCCTGTGTTTGAACAACGTGGCACACAGAAACATCGTCAGAAATGTGCTGTCGATTTATCCCAAGAAATCACAGCTGAAAACAACATTCATCAAGTTGTAATCAGAAAGCTGTTAGGTAAGCATTGGTCTAGTTGAATTTGGGATCATTGACATGAGAGACAGCCATTAAAAAATGGAAATGACCACATAAAATGCACACATGCACTGCCCATTGGTTAACAGACTACTTGTGCAATTAGGACAACATGATGATTAACAGAATGATAATTATCATAATTGACTTCATGCTAAGGGCAAACAGATTCAGAGAATGGCTCTCTTCTGAGAGGGAAGGCATTTCAGCTCTCAGAACCATGGCTCCCTCATCTGCAGAATGAGGGTGACAACAATATATTCTAATAATACTGCTAGTGAGTGCTATTCTATTCCGTATGTGAGGCAAATAGCAGGCACCATATGGACCGTGATGGCACCATGGATGATGGATATTACAACTGAGAGGAAACAAAAGGTTGGGACGGTAACTTTTCACTGATTTAAAGACTTTAGGCAATAAGTACATATTAACTTTGATTTTTTTTTTCTGATCCTGGTTTTTATAAGGTCAGGTCTAAATATCTGTTTAATTTCCCATTCCTTTGTTTGACTGCTGTCAGCCACTGTGTCACGGTCCTGCAGGACTGACGTCAAAATGTGAACTTTTTAACAGTTTCTTTTTCTGACTAACAGTGTTTGTTCTTTTGAATGAAACAGAACAGGAAAATGTGTTCACACAGACCTAAAACTTTTAGTATAGCGCCCTATGCATTACAGAAAGCATTCCGGTGTTTACTGCTAGAATCTGACTTCTCTGTATCCCCAGCTTCTTCTTTTAGTCACTCTCTAGATCACAAAAACAAAAGAAATATACTGTGGTATTTGCTGAAGTCTTTAGAGTAGAGTGGTTACCATATCTGGATTCAAGGTAAAAAGATTATATAAAATATTGCTAATAAGTAGAGAATTGAAAAAAATGTGTTTATGTTTTTGGAAATGGTGCCCCACTCAATCCAAGCTGGCTTTGAATTTGTGCCAAATCTCCTGCCTCAGTCTCCCAAGTACTAAGATTACAGATATGAGCCTCTCCACCTGTTCAAATATATTTGCGTATTAAAGGTATACTTATGCATTTCCTCAAATTTCAATAGCATCATTGTCCTTGATGTATTTTATCTTTTTTGACCTTAGTCTTGTATGTGGTATCAAGCTGAAGTGGTTCAGTCTATTGTAGTGTGGTAAGAGGAACGAGGGAGCAGTGTGAGATATGGCAATAGCCAATCAAGAGGGTTCTAGTCTGACTGACTGTAACCACCACATACAGTTACATGGATCAGTAACTCTCATAAGCAGAGAAAAGCACTGATGTAAGTATTGGAGTTAGAGAAATGATCTTTTATACTTCAAAATTATTATGGAGTATAAAATCCAAATAAGATACCCTTCCACATATGTCTTCTATATTATCTATTTTTCAGATAACTCTTTAGGCAACATTGGCTTGTCAGATAATCAACAACTGTGATAGAATTTATGAAAAATAATTTCTATTTTAATGTGTGCTTGAACTGTGTTATATTTTACTATATAAGCAACTTAAGTAATAGAAGACAATGCATTTTTCCCTTTTCATTTGTAAATTGATAAAGAATCATAGAAGATAAGATCAAGCTCTTTTAAAAATTTCTATTATCTTTTTTATGTGTGTGCTTCTGTGTTGTACAAATTAGTAGGGGTCGTCAGAGAGGACAGAAGAGGGTTCAGATTCCTTGGGCTGTGAAATTTCATGCGGTTGTGAGCCACCTAATATGGGTGCTAGAATTCTTCTCATCTGTAAGAGCAGGAAATGCTCTTAACTGATAAATAGCCCCCCCATCTGACTCATCAAAATTTTAAATGGTCACATGATTTAAGCATCACCAATGGCTTTAATTGGCATATATCATTCAGAGGGTAAAATTATAATTATAGACAGTGCCATACAAAACTCACGACATCTGTTGGTATCTAGCAGGAAGTTTGTATGATCAAATTATGTTTGTGTAAACAGGAGACTTATATTGATTTAGGTCTCCTGTTTACACAAACATGATCTGGTTTCCCATGGTTGTCTGTCCCAACTTCACAACACTTTCAAATTACATCTTCTTCTCTTTTGCTATTGCCTTAGTTAGGGTTTCTCTTACTGTGAAGAGACATCATGACCATAGCAACTCTTATAAACAGAAACAGTTAAGTGAGCTGGCAACATACGATTTTAGAGATTTAGTCTGTTATTGTGGCAGGGAGCATGGTGGTGCATAGGCAGACATTGTGCTAGCAAATTCAGCATCTCTGATATAAAGAGGCAACAGGAAGTCAACTGTCACCCTGGGCGGTATCTTGAGCATATATGACATTCCCAAGCCTACCTCTACAGTGACACACTTCCTCCAACAAATCATGCCTACTTCAACAAAGCCACACCTCCCAATAATAACACTCCCTTTTGGGGACATTTTCTTTCAAACCACCACAGCTATCTAATCAGTTACTCTTTTCTAGGGCTTAAATTTTAGAGATGTAAAACAATTCTCATATTGAAACGCCACTTATATTAAAAAATTCATTTGAAATGAAAGGACTAATGATTTAAGGGACCAAAATATATCATTAAGAGGATTTGTGGATGGGAATAATGTCCTAATAATGAATTTTAGTTATCATTTTCATTCCTAAGAACTTAGTTAAAGCCTATCTTCATATACTCCATCAATTTATAGCTATTTTAGAAGAGAAAACTGAAAATTTTACCTACATTTTACCATTTGTGAGAGAGGCACAAAACTATCCATACCATTTGCACTCCAGTCTGAATCGAATAAGATACTTGGAGACCTATTTCTGTGGCCTGAGGTGTTAGCTATTCAAACACAAAGCATTCTGTAAGATTTTATTACAACTAGAAGCCCAAATGGCTCCTTTTCCTCAGATAGCTGAGGTGATACAATAGCTGTGCAGAGTATATGAGCTGTTACTGTTTCTCACCATTCTCTACCCAGTGCTCCGTCTCTGGCCTCCTTTCCCTTGCTTGTGTTTATCTAATTTGAATTATTACCATGCCGTAATAGTCTATAATTTTTCCCTCAAAGTCATTTACTTCTTGGGCAAGGAAAAATATCTCTTAGTACCTTTGAATACAACAATAGGAGGTGATATTTTGATTTTAGCAAAAGAAGATCAGAAATAAAAGGGTGGGTGAGACTCTTGCCTTTTCAAACTCTGGCGAGGGATATTTGCTCACACTTTTTCTGTAAGTGTGAGATGTAGGAGAAAGAACTATTGACTGATCAATGTCAGTCACAAGTTTTGAGTTTATCAATTTTATTCTTTTTCTTTTATTACAATTATTGCATCACTTCAAAAATTGAGAAACATAATTCTAATTACTACACTGAGTTTCAAATCCGAGATCCTCCAGCTGACACTTAGAGAATCTAACCAAGCTGATTGCAGTGCCACGTGCATAAAAGCCAACTCAGAACACGCAGGATTGTGAATCTGTAGTTAGTCTGGTCTATACACTGAGACCTTGCCTCAAAAGAAATGTGGAAGAAGAGAAGATTGTGAAAAGGAGGAGGAAAGGAAGGAGGAGACTGGAGAAATGAGATAGGGAAAATATAGGCATAGAGGGAAGGAATGAGGATGTGGGGGACAGAAGGAAGGAAGAAAGGGAAGACAGGAAGGGCTCTAAAAATCCTAGGCAAGTGATTTAACTCATGCTGCGTTTTCCTCATCTGCAAACAAGGGTGTTATTGGGTTTTTAAAAGTTAAGGCATATAAAGCCCACATAGTCTAAGGGCTTAGAAGAATCTCATGTTATAGTACGATTTCAGATTTGAAGGGTTTTTATGCTCTAGAGAACTTAGAAGACACAGTTCTCAGTGTTATCAGAGTTTGTAGTGCATTGAATCCAGACAGGAGCGTTTAAGATATGATGTTTATTTATCTGGTACATCTGTATTTTTATTGTAAAATGGAATTACACAGCATATGTCTTAGTTTGCAATTTCATTTTGGTCACTTAAGTAGATGTGACAATATTCCATGCAATTCTGTGTTTCATTACAGATCATTTAAATGGTGCCAGGATTGGGTAATTTAGTTATCCAATACCCTGTATCTGAACATTTATGTTTTCACGCATGGCTTCTTTCCTTTATTACCACAAACCATGCCTCTTTGTGGTGAAACAGCGACTCTGACCGAGGTCTTAGGAGTTTTCTATGTGGGAGTTTTTTTTTTTTTTTAAACTCTGCACCACTGTGTTTTGAAAAGATAATTTGCTTAGCTAAGATTGCCCTTTTAATATCATAAAAGTGTTCTTTCTAAAAGCTAACCTTCACTTATGAATTACAACCTAAAGTAAACTGAAACTGGCGCCATTTCTAATGCAAGGAACCATGTGATGTCCACCTCTTTATGTTACATAGAAAACCTTCCTCACTCTTTCCTTATTCCTTTTCTTTGGAAGCCATTGTTGGTCCTCAGAGGTCTTCTGAAACTATGATAGACACAGTGTTGACTAATGGTGCCATACAGAGGGACATTCTACTTGTTTAATTATTACATCTCATTATTTTCATAATTATGACATGGTAGCACAGATCTATATTTAATTAAGCAAAATTGAATAAATTAGCCATTTCTTTACATACATTAGTATTTTAAGAATAGGCCCTGTAAGCTGAGGAAATAGCTTAGTTGGTTGTACTTGCTTAGCATGATGAAGCCTTGCTTTTGGCCCCTAGGATCACATATGCTAGCCATGGGACTCACTTCTGTAATAATAGTGTTTGGAAGGTAGAAGCAGAAGAATCAGGAGTTCAGTGATATTTTTAGCTATATAGTGGGTTTGAACCCACCTAGGCTATGTGAGACCCTGTGTCAAAAATAAATAAATAAATGAAAATTGCATTATACACGCATGTGTTTTAAATATATATTTTATATATTAATCTAAGTTTTCCTTCCCTCCGCTCTTCTTATTCCCCCCACTTTTCCTTCATCTTTTCCCCATCTGCTCCTCAGAGAGGGTAAGGCCTCCCATGGGGAGTTAATGAGTTCTGTCACATGACCATATTGAGGCAGGACCAAGGCCCTTCCTCTCCTGTCTAAGCTGAGAAAGGTTTTTCTTCTTAGGAAATGGGCTCTAAAAAGCGTTTTAATAGTGCCTGATATTTACATGTGATAAACACAAGAAAGAAAAGTTCTTTTCATAAAACATAATTCCATATTATAGTTCAACTTCTTGTCTTCCCTAAAATGACACTGTTTGTATAATCTTAAAGGATAAACTATTGAAGATTTAATTAATTTTACTCGATATACTATTTCTGCAGAATAGCCCATTAAGCCATTTAATAGATCTTAAAAAGAAATGTGTTTTCTGATAATGAATTGGAGAATCCTCTTTTATTTTTCATTGATATTGAATATTGTTTCCTATTTTAAATTCTATTTTCTGTTTTAGTTTTTTTTTTTTTTGTCTTCTTTGGAGGAGAGTTGGATACTACCATGTTTCAATGTAAGAAGTGTTGTGCCTTTCTCTTACTTGGATCACTTCTGTATTTTATTCTTTTATTTGTCCAGTGATGTTCTTCTTTTATATGTGTTGCTTTTATTGGTTGATGAATAAAGCCGTTTTGATCAATGACTTAGCAGAGTAAAGCCAGGCGGGAAATACATAGATACACACACACACACACACACACACACAGAGAGAGAGAGAGAGAGAGAGAGAGAGAGAGAGAGAGAGAGAGAGAGAGAGAGAGAGAGATGGCAGAGTCAGATAGACACCCAGAATCTTAGCAGTAAGCCACAGCCTCGTGACAATACACAGATTAACAGAAATTGGTTAATCTAAGATGTAAGAGTTAGCTAGGAATACACTTGAGCCATTTGCTAAACAGTCTTGTAACTAATATAGTTTTCGTGTGATTATTCAGGTCTGTGTGGCCAAGAAATGACAGCACAGTCTCCGATTACAGTCCAGAATGGGCTGCTGTGTAGAATAGAGTTGGCCTTTGTCTGATTTTAGATTTGTAATTCTTTTAGTTGAGAACCTTAAGTATTCTACACATGTTTAATTGATTTATTTAGTCTTGCTTCCAAATGAAGTCTTATCCTCCACTCTATCACCATGTCTTTGGGAATTGCTACATTATACCCATTTCCCCCTCATGATTAACAAATTCTACACTTAGTTCAATTCTACAAATATCTGATATTAAGTTTTTAACCTAATTGAATGGTTCTACTTTTGCAAGTCTGTATACTGCTTAATAAAGAGAGTGAAGCTCTCCTGAAGTTTGTATTCCAACTGGAATGTGTACATGCCTTTATGATTGACAAGCATTTCTTTACTTATCAGAACACATTTGCATTAGAAATCTGCTTGGGTTTTTAATTATTCTTTTGGTAGTTTGAAAACTCAAACAAAATATCTTCATTAAGATTCATGGGAATTTTGAGGACATTATGTTACATTTACATATGTTTCTAACATGCTTTTCTTCTTTTCTCGTCATGTAATTCTGCCTTCCTTGTACTCAAGAAATGAAACAAGGGACAAGAATTCTAGTGAAATTTTGAAAAACTTGGATTCCTAGATTTTAGTCTTCATGGCAATTTGATGTTCTTGGAAGGAAAGTAACTTTCTTTTGAGGAAAAGATAAGGTTCCATTTCAAATACATTTAATAGCATAGTGTAGTTCTAAATTCTAATAATGATTTTTTCTTTTTTTATTTGTTTATTAAAGATTTCTGCCTCCTGCCCGCCACCGCCTCCCATTTCCCTCCCATTCTCCCAGTCAAGTCCCCCTCCCTCATCAGCCCAAAGAGCAGTGAGGGTTCCCTGGCCTGTGAGAAGTCCAAGGACCACCCACCTCCTTCCAGGTCTAGTAAGGTTAGCATCCAAACTGCCTAGGCTCCCACAAAGCCAGTACTTGCAGTAGGATCAATAGGGATGATCTATCGGGAATTCTAATAATAATTTAAGATATAAGATTGATACTTAAAAGAAAGATAGCAATAATCTGTGGGGAAAAGTAACTTTAATCGATTGCAGAGGCATACCACCCTTCTTTTTATATTTATTTATATACAGGTTAAAAGATGATTTCCATATGGAATATTTTCCAGAAATCTGCACCTTTATCCATTTTTATTATTTTCTTATAATTTCTAAGTTCTTTGGTACTAGAAAATTATTTTTATAGTCTTACCCTTTCGGTTTTCCAAGAAATACTTTCAAACTGCTCTTTTGCTTCAGTTTTTATTAAATGAATTTTAGAGTGTATTTAAGATAATGTTATGAGATACTCAGATATAAAACAGTAGGTCCCACAGTAATGTCAGTTGAACTTTTCATGTTACATAATTTTTTTCTGTGAGACAGAATAATCATGTTATTGGATGAAAAACTGCAATAACAACAAAACAAACACCGTATATCTGTAGAGATGTCTCAGTGGTTAAGAGCTTGCTGTTCTTATAGAGGATCAAAGTTTGTTCTCATGTAGTCATCTTGGCCCTCTTGGGCACCTACACTCACATGTTCTTATATCCCACCAAGCACACATAACTTAAAAAAATATAAGATAAATCTTTTAAGATATGTAATTCTGTGCATATTTATGGATTCAGACAATGGGATATACATTAGACCTCTGAAAATTTTATCTATATATCTAGGATTTTGTGTAGTCTGGCATTTTTCTCCCTGCGGACATCTATAAAGTCCAAAATGGGCTTCCAGAATTGCAGAGCAGCTGACAATGTCCTGAATGATAGTCCAGGCTCAGTTCAAGGACAATGTTCAGGTAAATAGAAGGATTGCTACACAGACTCAGCATTCGTCAGAAATATTGTGCAATGGGTTTCTACTTGTCAGCAAAAGTCATTGCTTCTCTTAGCTGTTTGCTGCAGCCAACTACTCCCTTCAGTGGAATATCTAGTTCCTAACTAACTCCAACAAGGCTGCAGGATATCACTCTCTGCACTAGCCCCCACTATTCTGACACACATACCCCCTCATCTTCACATACCTGTTCCCTTAAAACTGACAAGGCTTTCCCTGACTTTTGATTTCTCTCTGACCCCGAGAGACAGCCTTAGCAGTTTGATTCCCAAATAAACATTTTTTTCTACCTACAGTGTGGTCTAATTGTGTGGCTTCACTGAACCCTCACTTGAAACATCCCTCCTCATTCACCTATTTTGAGCCAAGATGCATGGAGCCTCAGCATCCGTTCTCCAGTTTTCTCTAGACACCAACTGTGCACACACTACCTTCTTTCCAATACTGTCTATTTGGTTGTTAGTAACAGAGTCCCACATTAAGGGTTCAGTTCCCTAGAATACCTATCCTAACAGATCTATTCCTTTGGTTAGGTTGTTTGCTACAGTATTGCATTGAACTCAAGGATATGATTTACTTATAGATTACAAGAGTATTGTGGAAAAGGTTTAATCCAAGAACAAATGGAATGGATGGGCAGAGTCAAGTTTAGGCAAAGGGGTGAGGGTCTTCTCATTCCTCTCTGTAAAGCGCAGTTTTATTATCTCTACAGGTCCCAACATTTTGGACTTTTACAGAGGTTTCATTAGGTACATGTTTCAGATTAAATTACCAGTCCTTCATTATTAACTGAACCTTTAGGCCCTTTATCTGGAGAGAATAGGGCAGCATGTTTCAAAACCACTTACCATCTCAGAATTTTTAAGCTTCAAGGATCCCTGTGCCAAGAAATATGGATAATTGCCAAAGTATCATTGTAATTGTATCACAGAATTTTAATGGTTGGGCTTCGTCTATGGGATCTGCTCCTTTCTACTCTCCTGTTTGATAATAAGGGCTGTTATTATATACTTATTAGGCTTTTGACTTTCTTCCTTTCTGGCTTTCCAGACTTAGAACCATTTTGGAGTCTGGACATTCCTTTTTATCTATTATCACCCTGGAAGAGGCTTTGTGGGTATTCTGATTGTATCAGGTCCCATATTCCTCTCTGTTAGCATTTTTCTTTCTGTCGCCACACATGAATGTCTAAAGCTATCGGATTTTGTTAAATGTACACATTTGAAGTAAGTATACAGATTATATTTAACATATTTTATTGGTAGTGCCCCGGATAGAACTCAGAGCCTTACACAAGAAAAGACACACATCGCTGACTGAGCCACATTCCCAGCTATGTTTGTTTAAATAAAGTATTTATAATATACATTGCATCATTTCTCTCCTACCCACTAACATATGAGGTTTATGAGTAGTGAGGGTCAAAACATGTATATATAATACACTTTAAAAGTACTTTTTGTCAGAGTTGGGGATTGAACTCTAGGTCTGGTGCATGCTGGGTAATTGCTCTACTTCTGAACTACATCTTCAGTCACCTAAGGATACTTTAATTTTTTTCTGGTGAATTTGTTCACAGAAAATATATTTAAATGACACAGACACAAATAATTTCAGAGTTTCTGTTTTTGCAACTGCTAACTCAGTGAACAAATTAATATTCAACTTCTTAGAAAAACCAGCATAGCAATCATTTAATCTTGTTACCATATCAAAACCACCACTGTTCAGTCATAATAAACACTTAAAAAAAAGAATCAAGTTTGCATTTCCGACTTGGTCAATAAAAAAAAAAAAAGTTAGCATGAAGTCATAATAATGTTTGTTGGGAATTGTTCAGTAGGCTCCACAGACAATGGGTTTGAGCCAGACAATAGAGTTATTTAAAGCCATCATCTAATACCAGATGACATTTTTCACTATTAAGCTTTGCCTTAAAATGATATTCAGTGTATTTGAAATCAGATTAGATGAAGGGAAATCATGATAAAATCCTGCTGAATCTACTTCAGGGAAAGATGTTTGTTGAGGCAAAATAGCCTTTGTTTCTGAAATTCTGGTGAGTTCCAACCTCAGAAGCCCTCAAAACACCTGGCCAAGGGCATTGAGAGTGTGGGTGACTGTCCCAGGGCAAAACTGTGTAGCAATATGTGATTGATTGTGTATAATAATGACTGAAGGGTCAAGACAAGCTATCCAAGTTTAATCTCTCTTAAGGGGGGACTCTGAAAACGTGAGGAGGGTTCCTGAAACAGTTCCATATATAAAATGAGACTTAAAACAAATCAGAATAATAAAGCAAGCCTGAAGAATTAGATTTGTCAGGCCTGCACCTAGTAGAGTGGGGAGTTAATAATAGTCTTTAAGGAAGAAGGGTTCTTACAAGAGAAAGATGACTAGCTGTTTTTTCCATCTTCACCAAGTACAGAATGGGAGTTGCGACTTAACAAATGTTTATTGAACATCTCCATGGAGAAAAGAACAAGAGGCTGGGAGCACAAGAGCTAAGATTAGAATTTAAGAATAATCAAGAGTGAAGATTTTAATTCCTTGAGAGGCTATGAATTTTTGTTTTGAAAAGTCTGTTAATAAAATCTATTTTTTTTCTTTCATAATTCCATCCATGGGCAGGAGTGTCAATATAATTTAGATATCAATGGCTTTCTTAAATCTCCTTTCAGTTCCCAGTTTTCAGCAGTCTGAAGCACATAGCTTAAGCTCTTTAAAACCCAGTCTACATATAAACTAATCATGATGATGATAACCACTGGCATGATAACTATGATAGCTATAAGGTGGTAATGTCAGTAGGAGAGCACATGTGTTCATAGTAGGAAATCATCATCTAGTAAATTCTTATATACATTCAAATATTTGGATTATTCAAGTGCATAGTAATAAACGTGAATGGAAGTAAGCGATTTTGTTTGTGTGGACAGACATAATTTTGGATTGTACCATCCATTTGCTTCTCCTTCAAAACTTCCACTCAGAAATTAAACTCCCAAAGCATATTTGTCTTTGAAACGTGCATGCATTGTTAATTTAATTATAGACAACTTTCTAATCTTTGAATGATTACAGCCAACATTTAGACACATTTAAGAGGATGAGTAGATAGCTATTCAGTTTCCAAGATGAAATGTTTATTATTTTCAACTAAAATATAAATTAATGGCCATAAAGCATTATGGTATGTTTACCATTTTCCCAACTGAAACCAGTCAGATTCTAAGAAACATATTAACTATATTAACTTATCAAATTTAGATGAAATCCCATTAATGGTAAAAAGGACTTACTGAGTATTAGAGAGTGTCTGGCTCTTTAGTCTGCAAAGAAATGTCTGTGCAGTCTTTGTTTAAGTGTAATATTCATAAAGTTTTTGTAATTTATGTATAGTATGATTTTCTTCATTCACTGAACACCTATTATGGGTCAGGCATTGTTTAAAGTCCTGGGGAAATACAGCATACAATACAAGGGACAACTCTTTCTGAAATGTAGGTCCATTTGAGCCTAATACAGCTATTGAAAAAAGCAGGCAAATATCAATCCTAGCATGTCAGATTGGTATCACGGTCATTTACTGCATTATTCTAGTGAAGTGTGGGATTTTCTTATGCTCTAGAACAACAGCCTCTGTTCATTGTGCTTGCTCTACCATTTCTTCCGCTTATCGGGAGAATGCTGCTGCAGGGATGCAGGCAGGTGTAGGATGCTTGTTTCAGTTTGGTGCTCATGGTCCATGTTTGCTTTATCAACGAGATGATTCTGCTTCTCAGCCTTCCCAGCACTGGAGGCTGCACTGGCCTACTAGGTGAGAAGCATGGGCATTCAAGCTAAGCACTTACAGAGTATATTAAAATAATCACTAAGAAGGGACACTCAGACCCAGGGCAGAGAAAGGGCAGCTGATCCAAACTGTGTAGGTTTTTGGTGATGAGTCAAGCCACTGATGGCTTCTCATGGGGCTGAGTGTGTCACTAGTCTCTTGGTCAATTTTCTATGTTTTTTTTTTTTCTGTGATAATCTCATAGAAAGACCAGTTCCAAGAATAATGACTGATAATGCCCTTACATTTAGAAATGATACTGTAATTTTCATCACGTGTAAATGATCTGAGTCTTGCAATTTACATAATCAACTCTCTTCATTTAATTTTCAAATTTCATCTTCATGTCAGCATTTTGATCATGTCCCATAAATATACCTTTTCCTTATAGTTTAAAATGAATATTATTCCAACTTGTAAGACTATTCAATTGTGCCAGATTTGAAAATATGTTTATAAGGATGAGTATTAATTTTTACAAATTTACTTAATTTAAATTTTTAACCTCTAAAAATTAACTGATATTCCTTTGTGGATAGGAATATTGGTGTCAATATTTTTTGAAATGAACTTAAAATAGAAAGTTCCTCAGAGAGAGAGAGAGAGAGAGAGAGAGAGAGAGAGAGAGAGAGAGAGAGAGAGAGAGCATTTGACTATAAAATATCAAGATTTTGTATTATTTCCATGAAAATTATTCTAAAGATACAATAACTTGTATTTTAAAAAAATACAGAAAATAACCTTCCTTACCTGGAAAATGAAAATATCAAAAAAAGACACGGTTGTAGAGCCAAAGTGTAATTTGAAAACTAAGCTGTGCTTAGCCCCTAGAATGGACAATGAGTCCTGGCCTATATGCTGCACACATCCAGTCTTCCTGTCTTTCACAGGTTTGGTGGCATTTTGGAAGGTGATATATATATATGTTGAATTAATAACAGAAAGATGTTGGCCAGTTACTACTAGATGTAACACCTAACTTGGAGTAAGGTTGATATTCCAAGTAATAGTTCACAGGTATCAGTTACAGTAGCTTGTTAGATTAGGGATGGGACTGGGTGTTCACTTGTCCATGTTATCTCAGTCTCTAAGCTCAGGTGTGCATCACTTCTGCTGTGTTTGGAAGGCATTCTGTACTTGGAGTTATCCACGTCTCTGGCTCTTACAGTCCTTCTGACGCTTCTTCCCTACACCTAGAGGGTAGTTGTTTGATAAAGACATCTCATTTAAGGCAGAGCTTTCCAAAGACTTTCACTCTATGAACATTGTACAGTTGTGGGTTTCTGTGTTAATCGCTATCTATTGCAAGCAAGAAGAAGCATCTCTGATAGATGATGAGCAATTGATTGATCTATGGGTATATCATTGGGAGTCAATGTCATTAGGAGTCATTTTATTGCTATTTTTCTTTAGCAGAATAATAATAGTAGACTTCTGCCAGTGCCTACTAGTCAGATTCTTAGCTATTTTAGTGGTGCCAAGTATGGGTTTCATCTCATGGACTAGACCTTAAATTCAATCAGAAAGGGATTGGTTAGTGCCGTAACATTTTGCTACTATTTTACCAGTATTTCTTGTAGGCAGGTGTCTATTTCAGGTCTCAGGGCTTACAGCTGTGAGATATTAATGGTTTCTTTTATCCTCTGGTAACATGCAAAATACCCTTTGTTTTGTTTTATTTTTTGTCTTATTTCTTTTTGATGTTTTGATTGTGATTTTTTTACGTGTATGATTTTGTTGGGGGGTGGGAATCATCAAGTTAGGTAGGTAGTCAGGTAGGGAGGAGGATCAGCGAAGAATTGGGGAAGGGAAAACTACATCATCAAATTATATTATATGAATAAAAAGATTACAAAAGGAGGATGAATCCCCTCAAGTACCACACTTTCAAATGTGCTAATGTAATAACAATAGTAATAAAGTATGAAGACATGCTTACATTTTTAATTGATTAATTTAACATTAAATGTTTGGAAAATTGGCATGTTATCTATAATAAAAAGGTCACATCGTATTCACACAAAAAAGAAATGAGGAAGAGTGTTTCTATCACCTGAAACACATGGATAACTGTGATTCACACCATTTGCTACAATATCACTTTCAGTGTATTGTATTTCATGATTAAGACATGACTAAGTATTTTTTGAATATTTCTTATGTTTCACAGCAGGTTCACGTATACAAATGCTCAAATAGTACATCCTTGGGTTTCAAACATTTTCTAGCATTTCAGTGGCCAACTATGAGTTGTTGTAATTTCTGTTTTTCCCTACATATTTTAAAATAAAAGTTAATTCTTAATGTCTTGTTTCTGTACCCTAAATCAGCATTTTAATGCTATAAATTTCTTCTGAGGTGCACTTTAGCTCCCTCTAATAGATCTTTTTTTTTTTTTTGTTTTTTGTTTTTTTGTTTTTCGAGACAGGGTTTCTCTGTGGTTTTGGAGCCTGTCCTGGAATCTAATAGATCTTAATTTTAATGCTATTTTATGTCCTCAATATCCTTGTCAAATAAAGTCTGAAGAGCACTGGAAATGTTATTGTAAATAAGCCAAGGGAAAATGACTAGAGAGATGTTTCTAACATGAATGATAGAAAAAATATCACAAAGAATCTAAAAAATTTCCAATAAACAAAAAAGATCCTCAGCTTCATCACAGAGGGGTTAGAAGGTGTTTTTTTAAATATAAATTATGTGGTAGCGCACATTAAAAAGGAAAAAGAGAATTTATCTCACATTAGAACTGTCACTATCACACAGGTATGTTAGAGCACTATCTGTAATAACAAAATGCTACAGAAAATTGCATTTCTATTATTAATAAGGTTCTTTAATGTATTAGGGAATTTTAAGCATTGTCTCAATTTTAAAAGTACACTTATGGATCTTATATTCATGTTAACTGAAAAATGTTACTGAAATTTTTTGAGTGATAGAGCTCGTTGAAAGGCGGCTATGCACAGGACTTCCATAATATATAAATAATTTTTAGTTATCTATCATATATCTATCATCTACCTACCTATCATCTATCTATTTATGTCTAACACCTGTCTACCTATCTATCCATTCATCCTTCTGTCTGTCCGTCCGTCCATCCATCCACTCATCCATCCATTCATCCATCCATCCATCCATCCATCCATATCTGTGTTTATATGCACATGTTTGTGAGTGCTCTCTCCCTTTCCTTCTTCCATTCCCTCCCTCCCCCCTCTCTTTGTGTGTGTGTGTGTGTGTGTGTGTGTGTGTGTGTGTTTGCATGTACATATTTTTGAGAGCACAATGAGGACATATTGCAGGAGGCTTTTCTCTGGTTCACTCCTTCTACCGTTTTTTTTTCTACTTGGAAATTGAACTCAGGTTGTCAGGGTTGGCAGCAAGCACCTTAACCCACAGAGTCATCTCAGCTGTCCTTCCCTGTAAAACTACACCGGTTTCATTCCAAGTTCTACTCGCTACACGCTACAAGAACGTGGTTGAACATTTAAAGTCATACACACAGAGAGACAGAGACAGGCATACAGATGGGGCCACAGGGACATCCTTGAGACAAGAAGGCTGAGAATGCCCACTTTATTGTGCTCAGGGGCAGCTTATAGACGGCTCCAGCCATGCCACAGCCATCGAGGGATCTTTCAGCTGCAGCCCCACCAGCCTGCCATCAGGGGCTGGTGCTCAGAGAGAGCAGTTGTAGAACACTCAGAACAGAGGAAAACAAGTTGCTTACAAGAAATTCAGGATCTGGTGGTCAGCAGTCCCCAACACTTCCAAAAATATTTAAGACTGTACTGTGATAAAAGGATGTTTTTATGAGGTATTGATTACCAAAGCTGTCAAAAATGATGGTAGAAAGAATTTGATAGATTTTCGTCAAAGTTATATTTCACTACTTTGACCAAAAAGGAATAAGGTTGGATTTCTAGGCTACTTAAAAATATGTTTTCCCAAAAATGAATTTCTGAGCCTGTATTAAAAGCACCAATTTAAACACCCTGTGGCAGCTTTGGTCCTGCCATTTGATGTCACTGTGGAGACTACATGTTGCCTTGAGCAGCAACACCACAGCCATTAGTTTCCTTTTTTGTTTTTAATGCACAAAAATTTTTCTATTCTGAGATTTCATTGAATGGACACAACATCCTGTAATATAGAACAAGATTAATGACAGGACATTTTAAAAAACTTCATTTTCCCAGAGCATCTTTAATGAAACAGTTCCAAAACAAAACAAAACAAAAAAAATCAAAAACATATTGGTTACTTGCTTTCCTTTGTCTTACAATGCTCGTAACCCCAAGCCCCAGTTTATGGCCTTTGCCTCCAGAGGCATGATTTTTCAGAAGACTATAGCTATCTCTGCTAGTTCTGAAATGATCTAGTCTAAGAAAATTTCACAAATCAAATACTTCCTAGACTACGTAATTGAGTATATGGATTACTAAGTTTAATTATAAGATTTATTAAACTGAAATCAAAATTCTGTTTCTTCTCTATTTTGTCTGAACAAAAGAAAGTATAATTTATGTTTATTAGGATAAAAAAGAAGTAGATTTTTACTTCAATTCTTCTGAGATCAAAGATCTTATTTATTCTATAAGATAGGGTAGTATACGTTAAACACTAAGTTATTTGATAATGCTTCAGGAACCTTTGCGTCTATGCACCTGTCATTAAAATTATGAATATTTTGTATTTTATTCCAATTTTTGCATCTGTTTGCATACTGCTATATATGCTAGCGTTTATGCCTAATTAACATTTTAAAAACGTTGTTGCATTGAATTGTTTTGCTTTGTACTATACAGAGTTAATGGAAAATGTATTTATCCCTCCCATATTGACATATTTAGTGCTGATACTTACAATTTCAGAACTGATAATCAGTAACTATTCTGGGAAATATGAATTATTTAATCAGTTCCAAACTTTTGAAGTAACTGTCTGGTATTTAGGAAAGAGAAACAAAAATTATAATAAGAGTTTAGACTATAATATATTGCTGCAGGGGCAGTTAGTAAGGGAAAACACAGCTGACATTTTCTGATTTATGCACACAATCAGAGCTGGAGTCCAAGGGCTGTGACATAATTATCTTCATGCTAACAATTTTTGTAAATCTCTTGACAGAATTTTAGCTAATTTTAAAATGCCTTCTGAAGATTAGCACTTAAAATTGTTGGGGAAAATGGCACAATTTATTAGCAAGGGTATAATTGTAAACCTTCTAAATACTCATTGTGAATATCGTTTAGACAGTAACTCCTGCTTCAGCAGCTGGTATATAAGACACCAGTTTATGGAATCTTGAAACAACAGAGAGTGGAATCTAATTAAAGAGGATTACATGCCAAAGAAAAATTATTAAAAACAGACTAATAGACAATTGTTATAGATTCAGAAACCCCTGCCAAATTCTCTTTTTGATATGAACTCATGTAGCTGTCAAGTAAAAGCCTTTATTCCTCCCAAACCAAAAGAATATTAGAAGACTTTCTCTTTCATGACTTAAAAATGACTGCTTTTCTGAATTTTAACTTAACACAAGAACTTCAATGGTTCTATTAATCTTTTCCCCACATATTTAAAATGCATGTGCCTTTAAAGATAATGATGAGGCTTTCTATTTTAGGGCTTTTTTGTATGATTATCTATCTAATACCAAGAATTCCATAACTGTGAATAGGAAAATTGTTACTTTTTTAATAAACAAAAATCAGCTATCAATTTAGTTACTGCTGATAGAGACTTATGTTTAGTTAGATTGCATGCTTGTTTGTCATGAACATTTAAAATTCATGGTACATTAAAGCTTTTAAACTTTCCAACTGAACTTACTAAATTACTCCTTTCTCTTTGAATTTATTCTCTTTGGTGTGATCCATAGGGATTTTTTTCCAAACAGCAGACCAAAATAGCTTTGAATGATAGACATCCATCATTAGTTCTTTATATAAAAATGAAATAAATGGTGCTTTTCAGTGCTAAAGAATGTTCATGGTTGTGAATTTGCCTGGTGTCTAGCTTTGCGTCTTAACTGCTGTGTGTGGTGTTGCATAGGATTACATAGCTGTACAAGCCAGTGTAGTTCTATAGATTTGAGCTAATTTAAAGAGACATTAAAAATTAATTGTTGAATACCAAAACTAATGTTTTCATGTCATTAATAAATGTATGAACACACACTTTGGATTCAGTAAATGAGACATTTGTTTAACATTCTTAAGTGAATAGCAGTATTAAAAACAAATACCATGTATGAAAACATTAACCTCACAAAATTACCTGTGAGATGAAGAAAAGCCCTCAGAGTGGCAACAACGGGCTTGTTTGTCTTTGTCCTATCTCGTCTCTGATTCTAGAGCTTTGTTTCTCTGCATAGACATCACATATTCAAGTGAGAATTGCCGACTCTCTCCCTTCAGAACCTTACAAGAGCAGGGGCCTGCTTTAAGTTTAAAGTATCAGGATGACTTCACACATCTTCCCTTTAGGTTAAGTTTCTAAGTGTGATAATGTGTCTATAGTTTTTTATATGCTAATAATTAATGTAATGGTAGTATTCTCTGTAAATTAGAAACTATCAATATTTTTATTCCTGATTTTTTTATTTACTTATTTTAAAAGCAATCTTTTTTTACATAACTAATCCCAGTTTCCTCTGCCTTCTGTCCTCCCACTCGCCCCTATTCTCCCCACCCCCTCTACTACTCAGAGAGTTCTTTTCTTTTTATTTTTTTAACTTTCAGAAGACACAGCTCAATGAAAGTGGATCAAATTTTTGGTGGTCATTTTCATGTGGCTTGCTCAAAGATGATATCATTCCTACATGGTAAAATGTCAGCAAGTATATAAAACACTAAAGGTAGTAAATTTATTAATACTAACAAAGCTGATTTTCTTACTTGGTATGCTGGGAGTTACATACTTACAACCTCACCACTGGGGAGAAAATGTCAATGACTCAAGGCCATCCTTGGCTCCACAATGAGTTTGTGGCCTGCCTGACTATGGAAAATCTGTTTGAAAAGAGCCAATTTTGTTTTCAAACAAATACATTAATTTATTTTGTATATTCTTGGTGTAACGAAAATAAGTCATTATATTCTTGGTTAAAAACACAGTCTTAGAGAAATAAATTCATAACTGTACAGTAGACTTTTTCTTTGGGAATACCTCAAATACTTAGAATTAGGTTTTTCTTTCCTTTCAATTGAGCTGCTCCCTTTTTTATATTTATTATTAAAATTACTTTTCAATATACTTTTTATTTTTTGTACCAACCCCAGTTCCCACTCCCTCCCATCCTCCCATCCCCACCTTTCCCTGCCCTGTTCACTTAAACTCCTTACCAGAGGGTCTGTTGGAGCTGTGTGAAATATTCATTTTCCGGATGCAGTTCAGTGCTATTGATGTCTGAAATTGTAAAGTCGGGCCTTTACACAGCTATGTTTAGCGACAGGATCCACTCCTTTGGCATCACAGTGTCTTTGTCTTTCTGTCCTGCTATAAGCACATCTTACATCATGGGATGCTGGCCTGTAAGATTCCACGATAAATATGATCACAAACATTTATACTTGTGCATACTATGAAGGAGAGACTCATCTCATTCTTTTAAAAACATGTGGAATATTAAGGGCAGGAGATATAGCTAAGTCAGTAGAATGCTTCCTCTTACAGGAAGCTCTGGGTTTAATCTACAGCATCTCCTCAAAAGGGCACTTTGGTGTGCATCTGTAATCCTAACACTTGTGAGCAGAAGCAAGATCAGAGATTCAAAATCTTTTTCAGCTACAATGATTTTAAGGCCAGCATGGGCTACATCAAACCCTGCTTCAAATATATATATATGTCCACTCAGTACATATGTCCACATACATGATTCACTTAACCCTGACAATGACAGCTTCAGTGTAAACATCACTGCTTTGGTCACTTTCCTCATTTTAAGAGGGACTATGTGCCGATGGAGGGGTCATTCATCTTCGTGAGAATTCAGAAGCAGTTTAGTTGCGAAATTGGAACTCAGGAACAGATCCCCCATCTGTGAAGCTCAGATCTTTCCTATTCTACGATGTTATTGCATTTCACTGTGACTCACAAGATTCTCCGAGAGAGGGCCTGCTTGTGAGCTGGCCACCATTAGTGAAATGACATTAGCTAAATATGATTACATCTTAATGTCCCCTGAAAGGTATTAGACTAGCTAGTTAAGACACAGTGAAGGGAAAAGCAATTATCTATTGAAATATGAATCTCTTGATGAGAGCTGGAAATCGTATCTTACTATCAGGATGCTTGTGTGGAATTTTAAGAAATCCAAATTGAATAATTATTTCGTAGAGTGTGGTGAAGAGTTTCAAAGGCTACCTTCAAGGCCTTGAGTTGTGTGGAACAATTAGAATGGAAGATTCTTTAGGACGAGCACTTTCACATAGCAAACTCGTTCTAGTTAGGGTTTGTGTGTTTCCTTTCTTTGAGGTGTGCTGGTGAAGGGTCTCTAGATGTTTGAGTTATTGTGGTTATTGTTGGACTCCTTGGTTTGTGATTTTCTTTCTATTACTTTCTGTAAGGCTGGATTTGTGGCTACGTATTGTTTAAATTTGTTTTTATCCTGGAAAATTTTGTTTTCTCCATTTATAGTGAACGAAAGCTTGGCTGGGTATAGTAGTCTGGGCTTGCATCCATGGTCTCTTAGTTTCTGAAGTACATCTATCCAGGACCTTCTGGCTTTCATGGTTTCCATAGAGAAGTCAGGTGTAAGTCTGATAGGTTTACCCTTATAAGTAACTTGACCCTTCTCCTTTGCAGCTCTTAATATTCTTTCTTTATTCTGTATGTTTTGTATTTTGATTATTATATGGCGAGGAGATTTTTTTTTTTTTGGTCCAGTCTATTCGGTGTTCTGTATGCTTCTTGAAACTTCAAAGGAATATCCTTCTTTAGGTTGGGAAAGTTTTCTTCTATAATTTTATTAAATATATTTTCTGGACTGAGCTGTACTTCTTCTCCTTCTTCTATCCCAATTATTCTTAGGTTTGGTCTTTTTATTGTGTCCCAGATTTCCTGAATGTTTTGTGATGAGAATTTGTTGGCTTTGCTGTTTTCTTTGATCAGAGTGTTTATTTTCTCTATGGTATCTTCAGTGTCTGACATTCTTTCTTCTATCTCTTGTAATCTGTCGGTAGTACTTGTCTCTGTATTTCCTGTTCGTTTACCCAGATTTTCCATCTCCATCCTTCCCTCGGTTTGTGTTTTCTTCATTACTTCCATTTCATTCTTCATGTCTTCAACCACTTCCCTTACCTGTTTGATTGCTTTTTCTTGTTTCTCTTGGCTTTCTTGGGTATCTTTATTCATTTCCTCTACCTTTTTGTTTGTGATTTCCAATTGTTTATGGCAGTTTTTCACCTCCTGTTTAAGGTCTTCTATTATTTTCATATAATTCACTTTTGAGTCGATTTCTTCTAATTCTTCTAGAGTAGGGTGTACAATTCTTATTTCGGGATCTCTGGATTCTGGTGATGTCATGTTGCCTTTCAGGTTGTTAGAGGAATTCTTGCCTTGGCGCCTTCCCATCTCTTCCTTCAAATGGAGCCAGGAGAGGCCTGGTGTCTTGGTCCAGTCTTTGCTGTGACTGACTCTCTGGTTGTAACTCTTCAGTGTAGAAGCAGGAACCGTCCAGTCCAGATGGAACTCCTCAGCACCGAAACATAGACGCCTGGTAGTCCAATGATCCACGGACAAAAGGGAGAACTTGGGGGGTAGGGAGGGGACGAGTAGAACACAGGACACCCTGCAGCAAAAGCTGAAGGTGTGCATGCTCCCTTTTGGGGGTGGGGTTGAGGCCTGCCCGGTAGGCCTGCAGAAGGAGCTGGGGGAGGGGGGTTTGTGGTCTCTTCCTGATCAAGCTGCCCCTGGATCGCACACACTCACCCATCCAGATGGAACTCCTCAGTGCCTAAACAGGGCCACCTGGTAGCCCAATGATCCGGGGACAAAAGGAAAAAAACCGGGCAGGCGGGACAAGATCCAGGAGTGCACAGGCACCCCTGGAGCACAAGCTGAAGGTGCCCTGGCTCCCTTTGGGAGATCCTTGAGGTCTGCCTGATAGGCAGGCACTCACCGCTCTGGGTGGGTCGCCTTAGTGTAGGAGCAGAAAATTGTTCCTGAGCAGAGGACCTAGCAGAAACTCAGGCTTGTGTGTGTGTGTGTGGGGGGGGGGTCGTGTGTAAGAAAGACAGCCCTGCAGAAGGAGCTGGGGGAGGGGGGCCTGTGCTCTCTTCCGGGACAGTTTGCCCCTGGAAAGCACACACTCACCCGTCCAGATGGAACTCCTCAGTACCTAACAGGGCTGCCTGGTGTCCTTCTAGTTAGGAACATCGTCCTTGGAACTTCTGATTCCACTGTAATTGTATCTACTTGTATTTTTTTTTTCATGGATTTCCCTCAATAAGTCAATCCGTTATAGTCATTGCCTTAAAATACCTTACTATTGCAATGGGAAAGCTTGAAGGGGTCATTTCACTTAAATTGTCTTCATATTTTACATTGAAAAACCTGACATTGCCTCTACAGGATTGTTTGCATAGTTTGTGATGATTTCCTTAAGGTCCGTTTAGTACATCGTGTGTTGCGGGCCTCCAGCTCCCTGCGGTAGCTGGAACTTTGAGGATTATTCCTATTCTTGGCAACTGATTCTTCTTCTTGCACTGGTTGTGGAGGTTCCTACTTTGCGCCATTTATCTTATCAAACTGAATTGGTTTACTTCGGTGACTGCTTCAGTAAAAACGCTGAACTAACACACGTGATTGATTGGTGAATCCTGCGGATCATTTCTGGCCTAAGAGTCAAGGTGCCCTTCTGCAGTTTTCCTTCTCCTCCTTCCTCTCATTTTTTTCTACACTGTTTCTCTTGTTATTTTCTCTTCTCCTTATTCTTTCTTTACCCCTTCCCCTTAGCTTTTCCTCCTTTCTCTCCTTTCTTCCCCCACTTTCGCCTTAGTGTCTTTCTTGGTTTATATGGCTTGGGGTCTCACTCTACAGCCCAGTTTGACCTAGAACTTGTTATGTAAGATAGACTTGTGGAACTTGCTATGTAGCTGGCCTGGAACTCAGGATCCTCCTGCCTTAGCTCCTCTATTTGGGGATTATAATTGTAAGCATCCATCCAGACTCACCATATATTGCGTGTCGAATAATAATGAAGGGAACCAGGAAGCTAATTTCAGTAATTAGTCTAGGATTGTCTCCAGTAGGCAACAGTGTTGATCTTTCGACTAGAGCCAGGTTTGGCTTAGCTTATTTCCATCTTTGATCTTGATGTGAAAAACCGTTAATCAATGCAAAGGCACACGACTAATTTACCTGTTGTCTCTTTTCTCTCTAATATGGGAACAAGTCTAAATGTTTCATATTTATGTTTATTGCTCTCTCCCTGGTACATTTGCTGACAATAGATCTTTTTTTTTTTCTCAGCTGAAGGCTATTGAACCTTTTGCTTTTAGTTTCTTAGTCATCTGGGAGTTGAGTGAGTTCTTCTCGCTATTCCATTAACTGCCTTTGGCCTTTCATTTATTAAAATTACTTTCTTAATTTATTAAATTTAGATTAGTCGGTATATAAATTTTAGCTCTGTCTTTTTTGATATTTTGATTATCCAATAAAACATACAGACCCATGAAAATTAAGTCTTAATAAAAATAGCAGTCTTGTTGTTATTGTTTTTAATACGAGCACCTAGCTGTCCTTGCTTTACTTCACCCTAACTCCATCCAGAATGTGAGTGAATGAATAGACAAGTAGACATGTTTGACTTGATTTTATTTTTTTGGCACAGATCAGACAAGGGTAACTTATTTAGTGATCCTATTTAAATTTCTAGTGCTAGAACATTGCGGCTATTATTTTCTCTAGTGTCGATATTGGTATCCCACGTACTAGTTTTATTATATTTTATTTAGTCCTTAACACAGATGAATTATAAAACATGATAAAATCTACCACACTTGAAACTCTAGACCTTCTTTCAACCCGTGGGGATTCGTTTGGCAAGAAGCCACAGAAACAGGGTTTTGATGCTTAGTTTCCTGTTTCTCCTTTAATTGCTGCCAAAATCTGAACACTTGGGAATTTAATTGCTCATTATATTTGTCACGGTGGTGTCACAGACCCAAATAAAGACTGTTGCGTGCAAAATATTTGTGGATATTAATTTGGCCTAGACATGTGTATGTTGAATTCCTTGTTTCTCCACACTGTTAGGTATATAACACACACAGACAGAAGTGCCCCTGCTTGACATTCCTAGCAAACTATTATTTGTTCTTCCAGAATCTGCATTTTGGTATTTTCCAGAGGATCCAGGAACTTTTTTACTCTGCATAGTCAGCTGCCTATAATCTGTCTTGTGCTCGATTGACATTGCTTTCTGAAATTACCCTGCATTAACATAACAGACAGCTTCTTTAAAGATATTTGCCATTTACAAATAAGCTTTTAATTTTTCTTTGCTCTATACCCATGTGAGCAGAGCCGAGGACGGAGTTTGGGAGGAGGCTATTGGCTCAATTTTTATGTAGTAATTAATCCTTGATGACAGGGAGATGATAATGATGGAGAGTGGGACAGGGAACCTAAGTGCCTCTGACCAATTGGAATTTTGATGCTTAAATTTATGCAGAAGATAAGCAGATGAAAGTGTTGGTTGCTTGAGCTGTGTGTTACATATGGTGAGAGCCTAATACTGTTAGAAATAGAATTCAAGCCCTGTGGACTTTGATTCTCTTTTATATTCATGAAACATAATAATCTTGTATTTGTTTTTTTATTTCTGGATATGGAAATATTTTGGCTAAGGTACATTATTGAAATACCTATAGTCTTACTTATTTTCTCTGTATTTTGTGGAGCGTAATAAACCTCAATCATGCTTAGAAGTATAAAACATGGAACATTCTTTCCTTTTTCTGTGAGTCAACCTAATAATAAGTCAGGCTCTCGTTTTATCTCATGATAGAAAATGCAATTCTGAGCCCCCTCCAGATAAAGTCCATACTAAAAATTGAAGACTGTCTTCATTTAAATGCTGAATTGTCTTCAGAGACTCTCGAATGTTCTCTTTCAGCTAACAGAAGGATGACCTAATGGTTTCTTGAGCTATAGAGTATTTAAGGGAGATTACTTCCAGATCTCTGTCCTTTTTTTTTTTTAATCTTTGTATCCAAGAAATATTTTCATGTCCTGTCTCAGTGGAAAAAATAAATAGTCAGGAAAACTGTGTATTCAGGATGAATCTGAAAATAATTACAATTCCTTTATTTTGTGTCTTCTTTTACAAGCTGTAAACTCTACTATGGTGGACATAAGATAAAATTTAAAGTTTACTGAGATGACAAAGAGGATGAAGGTATGGAGGATTATAAAGGAAGTGGTAACATCAGGGAGAAAGCAGGGGAAGAAGAGAGGAGAGAAGAAGGGGATAAAAGTTTGTTTATTTGTGTGTGTGTGTGTGTGTGTGTGTGTGTGTGTTATATGTACGTGTTCATGTTTGCATGTGTATGCAGCAGAGCCTATATGTGAATGTATATAGTTGCTGGAGTTTTGTGTCAATTTCTTCCTCTATCCCTCTGTGGCTTTTCTTTAGCCAGGGTCTCTCTTTGAACCTGGAGTTCTTGGTTTCAAATAAGCTGAGTAGCCACTAAGCTTCAGGGATCCTCCTGTCTCCATCTGAAGGCTAGGATTACACACTTTTTTTTTGTCATGGTCTCAATCCATGACATTGTGTTAAAAATTGAGACAAATACACATTCTATTATTTTTATCGGTAGCAACATGTAGAGTCCCAACCATCTGTATAATTTTAAACCTATATATCCCAAACAGCAAAGTTTCCTCAATGATTCTGTTGTTGATGATGTTTTTTAAGTTGTCTGTGGATATTAACGTAAACTGATTTCAAATAGTGATCTTAGTGGCTTGCATTTCGAAAAGAACATAAATTCTGAGAAGTAATGAAAATTAAGCATTAATTCTTGCTTATTTCATATTATTGTACAGCATTCCCCAAGACACTTCAAACATGGTTACTAGGTGACACAGGCTGGATGTGGTCCTCCTACTGTTTCTAAAGTCTAAGCCAGTGTGTATAATGTAATGACAGACAGCTTCCAGTCTTTGCTCTTCTTTGTGGTATTTTGTTTCTGGCATTATTGCTCAGGTGTAGGGAATGACATTAAATGGCTAAACTACGATCTTCAAAATCCTCTCTTAATTACAGTACTGCAATTACCATGCCTTGCCAAAGCTATTAAAAATTAAACCACATGTTTCCTGCAGCACTGCCGATTTTAAAGACAATAGGTAAATGGAAGATGATTGTTTTAAAATAAAGAGCTTCAGGTATGGCGCTGTGTAATTTTGCTAATTCCCATTGGAAAATGCAATGTCTCCAAGGCTTGCTTACCAAAAAAAAATAATCAACTGAACAAAAGCACCGTGAGACACACAGATTGATTTTTGTTAAATTACAGACAAATAGATGTCACCGGGAGATATATGTGCATGAAAATTTTTGAAAAAAAATATTCATGCCAATTAAACAGAAGTATTTGTCCCCATGTGTGGTTGAGAAGCTGTCTCTGAGAAGGCATTTATTTAATAAGAGGAGGTTTCATAGCAAGAGTCAGTCATTTAAAGTTTGAAAATAAAATAAGACCTTAGACTTAGCAGTGATTCACCTAAATAGTTAGCTGTAGTAATCTAATTCCAAAGAAAAGAATGTTAAAAATAACATGACCAAGAGGACACTAACAGTGTTTTCCGTTAATTTTTGAATTAGGCAACAAAAATATAGATTTAGAATTAGACACTCTGAATTTTCAATCTTGATGCCACCTCTGATGATAGTGGTTACACACTTTGAAAGGATTTTAGATGAAAGTAGTAATTTGAGTTAAATAGCAAATTTGCTTGAATGAATAATCACAGTGACCCTTCTTTATTTCTTTCTTAAGACTTTTCAATCCTTTAATTCATTTACGCACATCAATTCCTTCCCTGATTTTATAGAGATATTAGAACAAAAGCAAAAAAAAATAGAAATTAGCCAAATAAATAATCACCACCTAAATGCAGTGAAACACTATGAACATTTAAGAAGAATTCTAGTTATCAACATAATCATTTATAGTGCTTCCTTCATATTTTTCTGAGTTCTCTGGAAGCGTAACCAGTGATACACTCTACACAATCTCTCTAGCTCTCTTGTTTTCATCCTAAGGAAAGGGCAGCAATATTTTATAACCACGCTAGATACAGCCATGGTAAACAACAGTGGTGTGGGCAATGGAGGAAGCTTAGTTGGTTGCTGACTAGTTTTATGTCAACTTGACACACATACTAGATTTATCTGAAAGGAGGGAACCTCGTTTGAGATAATGCCTCTATAATATTCTGGTATAGAGCATGTTTTAAATTAGTGATTGATGGAGTAGCCAAGCCCATCATGGGTGGAGCCATCCCCGGGGTGGTTGTCCTGTGTTCTATAAGAAATCAGGCTGAGCAAGCAATGGGGAGCAAGCTTGTCACCAGCAAACCCCCCATGGCCTCTGCATGAACTCTTACCTCCAGGTTCCTGACCTTCTTGAGTTCCTGCCCTCACTGCTTTTGATGATCAGCTGTTAAGCAGAACTGTGATTGAAATAAATCTTTTCCTTCCCAAGTTGCTTTTGGTTATGGTGTTTTGTTATAGCAGTAGTAACCCTGCCGAAGACAGTTGTTTTCCATAATATTTAATATTAAAATATCTCCCTAAAAACTGTTACATGTTTTCATAGAATAAATGGCTTGTTAAAAAACCCGTATAAATAACATTTGTGATAAGTATGTTTAATTTCTCAGATTTAAAGTTCTTTATCTAACTATTTGTTTAATGTTGGAAATTTAGTCTCCACCACTGAGTTCTCAGTCCCATGAGAATGACGCTTGAAACTCTGTAGAACCTGAGTCTTCTCAAAACTGATTACTTTTTTTGTACAGCTTTTAGAAATGTCATTTTATGCTATAGTATAAATATATAATTAATTGAAAAATGTATATACATATATTCATTTCATATATGTGTATATATATGAAATTATTTGTTCATTTTTGAAATTATATCCAGCCCAAAAATGTTGTCTTTGAGTATTCACCACTTCTGGGTGAGGGACAGCAATTCTCTAATCCCAGACCTTAGGAGGGAGATGTAGGCGGATCAGAACTTCACAGTCATCCTTTATTGTGTAACAGTTTTGACACCCACCTGGATTGTTGGAAACTGTCCCTAAACAAACCAACACAAAATTCCAAACAAAAGAACAAGAAAAGAACAAAAAATTACAGAACATTCAATCTACAGGTAAAATATGTACAGTTAATTTACTACAGAGTCAATCATTTATTAAGACTCAGTCTCAGGAATGGACCATTAGCCAAATGTAGCAATAAATAATAATACTTCCAAACAACAACTACATACTGTAATATTCATCTATACTTTCAGTATTTGGTAGACTGAGGTAGAAGAATCTCAAGATTGGGACCTGTCTCAAAAATCCCTAAGCAACCACCCAAACAATAAAAAACAAAACCAAAGTACAGTCCTGCTAAACTGCAGCAAATATTCTCTGTCAAATATTTTGAATCATTTAAATTCTTGAATTTTAAGTCCATTTGGATTATGGTTCTTAGTCAGAATTAAAACTCTTATGACTTTATTCATTTGTCGGAATGCCATTTAAATTCAAGTTTATTTTTAGGTAATATCCTAAGCCACACAACATTGTGTGTATTAATGAAGTAACATGATGTTTTGGTATGTGTATATATTATATCATGCTTAAGTCAAGATAAGCAAATCTTTCTTTCAAGCTCCCTTGAAAGCTTTTTGTTTTTATAATTTCCTATAGAAACTTAAGTGAATCTTTCAGGAGTTAATTGATCAGTGCATAGAAGACCCTATTAGCCCTCCTTGGGGCTTCAATGCTGTAGATTAGCTTGCCTATTTTAAAAATAACAGTTTTGCTGAGATAAGTCACCCATACCATATAGTTCACCTCTTGAAAGTGTAATTTCATAATTTGTAGTCCATTCACAAGTGGCATCCTAATTACCACAAATTCCAGGACATTTCTTCTCATTTCCAAGAAATCAAATTCCCATTAGCAGCACCCAACCTCGTGCTTTCTACAGCCCTTGGCAACCGCTAATCTGCTTTCTATTGATTTGCCCAGACTAGGTATTTTATAAATGGAATTATAAATTGCTATCATTTATATACAACTTCTTTTCCCACTTAGCATAATGTTTCCTGGCTCATCCACAGTAAACAATGTGTGTGATTTCACTCTTTACAGACAACACTAGTGTGTGGTCTGGGATACCACACTGATCATCCATTTGTCATTTTACTGACTTTGGGGTTGTTTCTGCTTGGTGTCGGTTATTGATAGTCCTGATAAAAGAATCTAATGTACATTGAATATGACAACATGTTTTCTTTCACATAGACTTGTCTGGTTCATCGGCTAGCATTCTACGACAGCACCAAATGTTTGTGAATGTTTCATAATCTCCACATTCACATGGCCAGCATGGGACAGAGTGAAAATGTAGCTCAATAATATTATTGCCCTTCTCCCTGAGTTTAGTGATCCGTGATTCCTCTGAAGAATAATTATGTGGATGCTTTTGCATTTTCAGTGCCCATTTTGTATTTTCTATGGAAAGCTATCTATTGAGAAGTGTTTGCTCATTTAAAAATACAGGGAAAGCACAAGTTGTTTTATTGAGTTGAGTTTTTTTTTATATATTCTAGAGACTACTCTTATCAATACCATTTCTTTTGGTTTTTTTCCCCTTTGGATCTAAGAAAACTTTCATTTTCATAGATTAATTCAAAACCAGAAACATATCTCCCTTTGAATGTTAGCTCTTGTCCAGGTCTGTAATAATTTTGAATTGGTTTTGAATTGAGTATGAGTTACGAGTCTTACTTCATGCTCATGTGTTCCTTCTGCAAAATCCATCCTGACTTGGTTCACTTTTCAATATTGAATGGACTATAATTGTTACTGTCAATTTGCACTCTTAATTCTGTTCCTTAATATGTATGTTTGTAAGCTTTTGCCACAATTACACAATCTGTATTCATGGTAAAAAGTTTTGGAATTGGAAGTTTAATTCTTGCTAACTGCATTCTGTTTCCCATGCATGTTTTTGATATCTAACTGCTGGCATCTGGTGAACTTTGGGAAGTGTTTCCCAAATTCTGAGAAAAAAAAATCAGTGGAATTAATAGATGGGGTTATTGGCTCAATCCACAGAATAGTACCACCTTAGCAAAGGGAAGTCTTCCAGTTCTTGGCACGAGGATTTTTCCCATTATTTTTTTAAAATGTGATTCTTCATAGATTTTAGTTACTTTTTCAACATATTCATAAACATTTCATTCTTTTTAATGTGCCTCCAAATGAAAGTATCAATTTTTAGATTATTCATTACAGCCTGACAAATTATTGAACTTGATACAAATGGGGTAAGTCATAGATTAGATTGCATTTTCAACTTGACACTCCTGGAAGAGGGAATTACCTTATGTGAGAAATGGCCCTCATTGGCTTGGCCTGTGGGCATGTCTATAGTGCATCTTAATGGGTAATTGATATAGAAGGCCTTTCTACTGTGGGTGGTACCATACCTAAGCAACTGGGTTTGAGCTGTATGAGGGATAAGGCAAATAGAGCCTGGGAGGTAAGCTTATATGCAGCTTTCAACATGGCCTCTACTTCAGTTCCTTCCTGATGTTCCTGCCTTGATCTCCTGCCCTGACTTTTTTTTTTTTGTTGTTGTTGTTTTTTTTTGTTGATGGATTGCTACCTGGGACTTGTAAAGCAAAGTGTAAGAGGACATCTTTGAGTGCATTCGGATCTGTGGCATTTGAGGTGCTGCTTCTACGTTACTTGATATAGTTGTAGTCATTCATTCTCAGTGCTCCGCAGCTTCCTAGGGTATGAAAGTATTTCCTCCATGTACTTTATCTTAATATGAAACATTTTTGCTTTTGCTTTTGGGAATATGCAACAATGTTTGCATTAGTATTTTCCCACAGGACTTTGGATGATTACATTATACTTTATTTCCGGGTGTAAACCAGCAAGGCCAGGGAAGCAAATGGGTGACTGTTGAAGCTACAGACATCATCTTCCAAAGTGACTGTAACAGTTTCCAGGTCTATGATTAGTGAGGTGCTTTTTAAAATTAAACAACAACCTTGTATATTCCACTTTTACATTTCACACATATCTGACTACATAGTCATGTTTAGTTATGGCTTCAATTTTCATTTTACTGTTGAATAATCACGTAAGACTTGACTTTTGTTAGACTTTATGACTTTTCTTCCTGAAAGATTATGTAATTCTTTTGTCTCTTCTTATTTAGTGATTGTCCTATCTTAATTTGTAGGAATAATTTATTTATTATAGTGTAAATATATAATTAAGATGTGTGGTACTAGCACAAGTATGGAAAGTTGATAAATTGATCAGAGTACAATTGAGAAACGGATCGTGTAGGCACTGAAACTTAATTATGGGAAAATGACTCCAAATGACAGATGGTATTTAAGGGAAATAGTACTTCATTGATTATCTCTATGATGTGATTTTCAGTATTAAAGTATATAAATTTCATTTCACAGGCATGTTTCACTAAAAGATGAGGTACACAATAGCAAATCTTCCTGAATAACACTAAAGGAAGCTTTACTGACTTTGAAGAACATTTCAAGTAAATGGACCATAAAAAACACCAACTATATATTAGAAAAAAGTAATATACTCAGCATCATTAAACCTAATTTTTTTATTTGTGAGAAAAACATGTGAAAAAACACCAATCAAGATCATAAAATGATTTCCAATGCATGTGCCCAACAAATGATTTTAGATGAGTTCAAAGAATTCAGAATTTAAGTTATTTTGGAAAATTTCAAGATTTCCATTTTAAAATAATTTGATTATTCACGAAAATGATCTTTTCCTTAATTTGATCTAGTTAAACCGAAGAATTAACGGTGAGCATGATGAATTGAATACCAGTGGGTTGGAAATTAATTAACTCTTGTACAGTGGAAATCAATAATCTAAGTTTCAGTCTTCTGAAATCCAGCATGTTTATTTATAACTTGGGAATAGAAATGATACATTAATAATTAAATTTTATTATTTAACTATTCAGTTTCTAAAATTGAAAATAAAGGCCAAAACCAAACAAAACAGCAAAAAAAAGAATCACCAAACTTCTTTTTGTTGCCTTAAATGTCTACAGAACACCAATGTGTGAAAAGATTAAATTAAATACCCATTTAGTCTAACAGATATGTTTACATTCTAAAAACTCGGTATGTTATATACAATTGTTTGTGTAAAATATACCACTAAATTAATGATTGCAACAAAAACTTATATTTACTTTTAGAAAAGCCAGTGCACTATTACTGTGTATTCACTACTTAGTAGAAACAGTTACTAAGTTTTAATAACCTGTGGTGTGTGTTCTTGATTTAGTATCCCTCAAATACTTGATATCACAGCAACCAGGCTGATTTATTTTCAGTACGCACTACGTACCTTTGAAATGGATCATCATCATATACACTCACCTATGTTATTTTGAACTTATTTACTGATTTTTTTCTTTTGAATTTACATGGGCTTTAATTAATTGAAGATTATTTTAGGAAACTAATTGCTATCCTGATTTCAAGGCAGTTTAGTTAGTTTTGTGTGACACTCATTTTTTTAACACCTATTTTGAAAAAAAAGTAATATGATGAAAAGATTTCTCCCGCAGCTGCATCAGAAGACTCGTGAGTTTGTGGCTGTTGAATTTCATTGTCGATTTTAATGAATCCTACCCAATTAAAGCATTGTGCCTATTTTTCACGAGTCTCTGATCAATACAATCGATTACATTTATATAACTGCATAGATGTAATTTTTCTGGGGGGTGTTGAAGATGAATTCCGTGTTTTAATGTGTTGCAGAGCTGTGAGAAGCTGGAGAATAATTTTGATGACATCAAGCACACGACTCTTGGTGAGCGAGGAGCTCTCCGAGAAGCAATGAGGTAAGTCTGGGTCACCATAGCAACAGTCACAGATGTGGTAAAGAAAAAGTCATTCTTCATTATTGGGGGAACAAATGAGTTCATTGCCACCATTCAGCTCCGTTCTCTAAGGTATTAATTTGTCAGTGGAGAGACTTCCCTTGAGGCTCTACTTTGGTTTTGAAGCTGCATAAATGTTAAGCCTCAGTGCACAGTAAAAAATGTAAATGTTTAATTTGTTACTTAAAATGCTTACGGGGTGTCTTGTTTTATATTTATACTAAATTGTGCAATTGAATGAAAATATTGTTCCTCTAAATTCTGTCTGTGAGTAGAAAATAAACACTGTATGAAGGTAGCTAAGCTGAGTAACATTTCCTAATTAATATAGAATTTGAAAAGATTTACTTAAAATTTCATCTTTTGTTATACTTTACAAGATTAAAAATTATTTTTAAAATGAATTACATTTTCTCAATATTTCAAAGCACAGAACCATTTTCTTTGGATGCAAAGACCTATAAGTAGCCTGATTTTTTTTTCACTTAACATTACTATTTTGATTTTCTCAAAATTCAACCAGCCTTGCTATCTTTTTTTAAACAACTTTTAGTGAAGCATCCTTTAAATTTATTTGGTTAGATTCAAGGAAAAATTTAAATAGATATGAACAATTTCTGAGCAATAAGTTCATCGTCCTTAGGACAGGAAAGTCACAAACAGCACTAGCCCTAAAAGTTCCCAGTGTGAAACTCACAGTGGCCCAATTTGCATTTGTGCAAAGAAATGGTGTACTTTCCTTTGTTTTCCTCAGGAAGACTTAAAAAGTTATCTTAATGCTTATTTATGTTAAATGGTTTTCAGGTCTAGAAAGTTAAAATTTGAGAACCAGGAAGTCTGACAGACTTGCTGGTGGTTTAAACACAATTTTGTTTTTGCTGTCACACAGCTACCATATACTTTAGTTTAGAAGCCACTCTCATTTAGCAGCCTCCCTTTTACCATGCAAGCAGCAGGAGAAAGTAATTAAATTTAATAGAAGCTGCCCTCATTTTGAAGCCACTTCTATTTAAAACCACAGGGGGAGGTAATTAAATTTAATGGAAACAGTAGCTTCTACACAAAGATACATGGTACTTCTGTATAGATGATTATGATGTCACAAAAAGGGGAATAATATATTACTAGTGTGCAGGAGAAATTACCAGCCAGAGCAAGGGAACCTATTTTATTGTTAATGTCTTTGCTAATAAAAAAGATGGAAAAATAAAACTGGGTACGCAGTAGAGAATTTGTGTCTGTATAAAATGCAGTGGCAGTCTAGCAAAGTTGAAGTTACTGAAAATAATTATAAATTAAAAATGAGGGATAAAATATACTGTAGGAAAGTCTAGGGCAGAAATTATGAATGAACTCCTGTTTTGAAACATGTTTTTTTTATTCTTGATTGAAAACTACCACACTGTTATAAATTGAACATGTCGTTTATGTAGAGCTTATATGATACTATTGAATATGTGAAATGTGCATACTAATATCTATTTAGAAACCATTTTTTTGGTAATTTAGTTTCTATTCATCTTGAAATAAATACATAGACAAACAGGAAGACGAAGAGGATGCCAGCTCCCATGCTTTTGAATAAAAGAACTAAAGACTAAAAACACAGGGAGAACTGGAAGGGCTATATGAACGAATGTGGATGTGAATGAGGGAAACACAATGAGCAGGAAGACTTGTGAGCTGTGCAGGGGATCTACCTTCAAGAAAAAACAAGCTGAATGGTAGGAGAACCGTAGATAAAAAAGATCACAAAATTTTGCCAATTTCTTTTAAAGTAAATAATATTTAGAACATACTGAGAAAGATTGCTTTTGGAGAAGTAGGAATGAGTAGATGGGGGCGGGGAAGCAGCATTAATTACCGAGTTGGAGTGACCTCTGACCACCCATGCAATGAGTAGGGCAACAGCCCAGATAATTTAATTCAGAATTTCATCACATGGTGGTGAAATGCATTTGTTTACTCAGGCTGAATATTTTATGTGTCCACGTACACAGGGCACATAGGAATGAATGTCTGGACTCTCCAGAAGCAATGAAGGAGTTTAGCAGCCAGTTGCATTAGACGATGTAGTATATCGCTCATGGGCACCTTCTGTTTTTTAATACATCAATAACTTAGTCTTTTGCAAGAAAAAAAAACACCTAGACAGAAGAGATCTCAATGTGACTCAAGAACTTTCAAGGAGAAAAATGCATTTCTCTCTCATCTGCGATTAGTTCTTCATATAAAGGGTGGCTGGATGAATGCCTGGCTTAGACACGTGAAGATGTTGTCTGGTGTTAAAGGAGAGTGTTGTTCTATGCAGAGAGAGCAGGAGAGAGTGAAGAATGGGATGCTGGAATACGAAGGTGTGCACTGATGGAAGGCAAGCTTTTGTGTTCATGTGAATAAATTGTTTTTATCAGAAATTTGCATGCAGATGGACTTCTTTTTGATCAATACTAGGTCTATTCTATGTCATGAATTTATAAGTACTAATGGAGCATTCAGAGTTTCACTGATTTAGAGGACCTCAGAGCAGGTTTAGGGTATTGGGGGACATGTAGAAACAGCTTATGGGAGCCTCTTATGCTAGCCAAGGGACTGACATCAGGAGGCTCACTGAAAAGATTTTTGGTAGCATGTGTTACAGGTCAACTTGAGATAGTATCTAGTGTTCTGTGAAAATTATTTAAATTATTTCAAGGAATCTTTTTAAGAATTTTAGGATATGTTTTGATGTTTTAGTGTTTTTTTTAATTTATTTATTTATTAAGGATTTCTGCCTCCTCCCCGCCCCTGCCTCCCATTTCCCTCCCCCTCCCCCGATCAAGTCCCCCTCCCTCATCTGCTCGAAGAGCAATCAGGGTTCCCTGACCTGTGGGAAGCCCCTATTACAGAGCTACAGTATTGAAAACAGCTTGGTATTGGCATAAAAACAGAGAAGTCGACCAATGAAATCGAATAGAAGACCCTGACTTTAACCCACAAACCTATGAACACCTGATTTTCGATAAAGGAGCTAAAAGTATACAATGGAAAAAACAGAGCATCTTCAACAAATTGTGCTGGCAAAACTGGATGTCAATCTGTAGAAGAATGAAAATAGATCCATATCTATCACCATGCACAAAACTCAAGTCCAAATGGATTAAAGACCTCAATATCAGTCCGAACACACTGAACCTGATAGAAGAGAAAGTGGGAAGTACTCTACAGCACATGGGCACAGGAGACCACTTCCTAGTATAACCCCAGCAGCACAGACACTAAGGGCATCATTGAATAGATGTTTTAGTGTTTTATTGATTCTTATTGAGCTGTACATTTTTCTCTCTTCTCCTCCCTGCCTACTTCCTCCCCTTCAACCCTCTCCCATGGTCTCCATGCTCCCAATTTACTCAGGAGATCTTGTCTTTTTCTACTACCCATGTAGATTAAATCCATGTATGTCTCTCTTAGGGTCCTCATTGTTGTCTAGGTTCTCTGGGATTGTGATTTATGGGCTGGTTTTCTTTCCTTTATGTTTAAAAACTACTTATGATTTTATAATACAAATAAAAGCTTTTGAATTCTAATATAGCCAGTCAACAGCTATCATTGACAAAAATCCCTATAAAGATCTAGTGAAGTTATTCAGATAAAGTACCCAAATTATTCAGAACATGCTGAACCTATTAATAAGTGATATCAACTCTTGCTGTTTGAAAGGGGAAATTACTTTATATTCTTATCTCAAATGGTCAAAGCAAACTTCTTAAAGAATTAAATGAAATAAAAATTAAAGGGCCAGATTCCAATTTATTGTAAAGTGACCATACTTTTGAGACTTGATGAGTAAAGATAAACTAGATGTCATTGGAAGTAATCATAATGTTTGATTACATTAAAACTCATACATTGGAAAATATTAGCGTTATTTAAAGACTTCAGTTAACTGTATTGCCACATGTACAACAAATCAGAAAATGAACTTGGTCCATCACTAGAAAATTGTGATTGAGGTGATCCAAAATATTCAAACAATGTTTTGATCTGGCAGACAAAAGATATAAGCTTTAAAAGTTCGTAAAATTCTTTGCAAATGGCTGTTCAGTTCAATGGGAAGAGCAATTCTGAGTGCTAAGATAGCCATTCTCACATTCTCAGAGTCCATGAGAATGGAAATTACTAATACATTGAGGAATGAAGTGTCAATAAACACTACGAGCCTTAAAATAAACATACCCTTTCATATTAATTTACCATCTATAAATGCATTGTGCATAAGCCATAGAAATTATGGAAAATATGAAGATTTTTTAAAATAATAGATATATTGATTCAATTGAATAGGATTCAATTGTAACATCAACCATAATATCAGTTTGATCTTATCTTTCTGTAGAGTAAGGTTGAACATTTCAGAGACTTGATGTGAGGCATAACAATAAGAGAAAGAAATAACTTTTAACCAAACGTTACAATGTTTGTGTTTATATTTCTTTTAATAGCATGAAGTAACTTTAAAATAATTTACTTCTGTCATATATGTTTGTGGAACTAATTGGGAAATTTCATTGTGGTCTTCATACATAAAATAGCAAAAAGGATGACTTATGTACTTATATGTCACCCATCCTCATGCTTCTTTTTTTGTGGAGATCTTCTACAAAGTTTGTGGAAATGATTCTATTAAAGATATGTATTAAGCACAAGGAAAAAAGCCACCTTTTCCAGGTCGAGTCTCTGGTCCACTGTATGATAATGAATTTAGCAGTAACTTCTTGCCTCCCTTTCAGACTATTTTCTGCTTAGCTCAGCTGATTCTACTCTCTCCCCACTTCAAGGTGATTTGATTTCTGCACTTTAATATTTGGTGCCTGTCTTGGACCGTGTAATGAAGGCTGAGGATAAGGGGGGAAGAGAGGTTCTTTCACACATGTGTCTACTCAGAGTCCCAGAGGCAGAAGTGAGCAATGAATATAGGTGGTTGGCCCATAGAAATGATAGGCAGTCGAACTGAATAACCTGGGAAGCGTAGAAGTTAATTCTGCAAAAAGAATGTGAAATAGAATGTAATATTTTTCATTGAGAAAGACAAAATGGTAAAATGTTTTGGAAGTCATCACAAGAAACTTAATGACTGTGTAGAAATGCAAATTGGTTGGATTGAAGGACCTAGCTCTACCAGACCACTATTGGAGAACCAAAGTGTCCAGATTCAAGCTAGTATTGTGTTAAGAGGAACTGGCGGTTGGGTGAGGGCTGTTGCTTCTGGGTCTTTATCGTAGAGTGGAGCTGCCAGCACCTCAGGAACTGAGTCTTCTCCTCTTTGCTTGTCTTCATCACGTGTTGAAATTCTTGTCACTAGATGGAGATGTTGAGTTGTACAATTTCTGTTTGCTGGCTTTTTTCCTGGTGTGTGTAATAGTATTTGAAGGTGCAACAAAAACTCAGCATAGATGCAGAGTCCAAAAATATATTCTAACCATGTCACCTTAGAGAATGATTTCTAGGAGATATAATCAGTGTACATAGTGTACATGTATTTGAATCAAAAGGTGAAAATTGCTGTGGTGTGCTTGATTCAGAAATATAAATAGCAACCTAAATTTTATATAGGAAGATTGAAATCCACAGTATATTTCAAAACAAGCATAGGTTATTCAGCTGTCCAAGCCTATTATGTGTCAATGTAGGAATCTAAGTCTGTCTTTAGTTTCACTCTGTTGTTAATATCCAGTGATGGTGAAACCAGTAGGTATCTAATGATGAAGTCATTCTACTGTGTAGTTGGACTTGAGCATTGCTTTATCTTTTTATTGCATCCCTTGCTAAAGTAGAATTCCTTTAACCCTCTCTCCAGCATAATTTGAGCGAAGAATTACCTTATTGAGAATTTTCTCCATCTCAATAAGAACATTATAACTGTTCTACTTTTTATGTTTTGGAGATAAACATACATGTGCCTGTGGGTACATATGCATATGCAATTATGCATTGTGCCTCAGTATATATACAATGTATGTATATAAAATCTCTCCTCCAAGTCAATGAAAACTCTCAGATGAGAGCATGTACAGATTTGGAATTTCCTTTATTGTTTCCAAATGTGCATTAGGATTGCAAGCATACAATCAGGGTTCATAAAATTATTGTATAATTTTAAAAGGAATTTTTTAATATCTGAGAGTAGAAAATTGCAAAATGTAGTAAATGACTAAAACTCAGATAATTTAATATTAGGCTTCACAAAGAATACAAAACGAATGAGAAAGGTTTAAGAAAATATTTATACTGAAATTATAATTCAATTAATTTTAATAAAAATATACTACTAATAAATTTAAATTAATGTAGAAATTGGTAGGTTTTTCAAATAATATGGAAGGTAAGAAAGTTTTCTTTTCTAAAATTCTGAATATATTATATGATGCTTTTTTTTTTT
>NC_022022.1:15832620-15834463 GCF_000317375.1 Microtus ochrogaster
CTCTGTGGCTTTGGAGCCTGTCCTGGCACTAGCTCTGTAGACCAGGCTGGTCTCGAACTCACAGAGATCCACCTGCCTCTGCCTCTCTGGGATTAAAGGCATGCGCCACCATCGCCCCGCGATGCTGTCTGTTTTTAAATGGTTTTAAATAGTTTGGAGGCAGAGGCAGGTTTGGAATTGTAGCATATTTGTGTTTAACATTGCAGGAATAAATACACATCACTCCTGTAACCAGAAATATTCAGGTATCTGCACACATTTGAAGAATATAAAATGTTTGTAATTATGCCTGTAGGTAAAATGCTGTTGCTCTTCTGTTTGCCTTGAAATTTGATACTATATTAATGACTTGTTTTCAAACTTTTCTTACATTGGCTGCATCTATAGGATCTCACTAAAGCCCCTCCCCCAGGTCATCAGAGTACAAGTATCCCCTCAAAGAGGAGAACTTTATTGTGATCATTTCTGTTATAAATAGGTATTGTCAGGGTGACAGTCATTTCTTTGATTTGTTTTCTGTCATCTAATTCATAAATAAAAACTCAAGCTGGCTACTTTTAGACATTTTGGAAGGCAAAAGTATATCATAGCTATATTTATAGATGATATATATGTTATTATAAGTATCACTGTCATACAGTCAGCAAATGCATATAGTTAATTGTGTGAAATGATGCAATATAGGTAATTAATTTCATGTTAATTGTACAGTGTAAAGATCATTGCATGCAACACCTGTTTTCTATCACCTGCTTGTCACATGCATAAATAGTAAGACTTTTTTATTGACTCAGCTTTGGGGGGGAGACTGAGAACAATTACAAACAGCCTGTTTAATTTTTACCATTCATGGGAAATAGGAAGAGGTACTTACTAATATATATATTTCAGTGCTTACTAATATATATTAAAATAATGAATATGCTCTGCAACAAGGCTTCAGGATTGTTTATAAATTTTTTATCAATTGTATAATATATATATATATACACTAAAATTTATTTTTATTTTATGTGAATGCATGCTTTGCCTGCAGGAACATGTGTTCATGTGTACTTGCAGGGCTCATGAATGCCAGAAGAGGGCATCAAATCCCTCATAACTGGTGTCACACATGGTTGTGAGCTGCCATATGGGTACTGAGAACCAAACCCAGATCCTGCAGAGGAACCTCAAATACTCTTGACTATCAAATCATTTCTCTAGCCCCTGAGTAAATGTATTCCATATAGCATTTTTTACTATTTTAAAATTTAATTAGGAGTCCCATGTGAGGAATATTGATTATATAATTACCAATTATAAATTCTGTGAAAAGCTAGCACAAAGGAATTCAAGTGCAGTTTAAATTAAATGTTTATAAAATCCATTATTATAATTAATGACAACAAAACTGATATGTTCATCTTGGTGTGACTACTGTGTTCTATGTACTCCTTCAATAAGAGCAGCATTTTTAGAAACATTATTAATATTGTGAACACCATTTGATGACCAATTTACTATATTTGGAGTGATCACACACCATTAGGATGACTTATTGAAATGAGTCTACTGCCAAGAACATCAGTAGAAACCAGCAAGCAAAGGCCAAGGAAAGGATTCCAATTACCTCTTCTTATCAAAGACTGTTTCTTACAGTCTAGATATGCAGTTCTCAATATTCCTACTGCTGTGACCCTTCAAATAGTTCTTCATGTTGTGGTGATACCCAACCATAAAATTGTTTTCATTGCTACTTCATAAGTGTAATGTTGGGGCTGGAGAGATGGCTCAGTGGTTAAGAGCATTGCCTGCTCTTCCAAAGGTCCTGAGTTCAATTCCCAGCAACCACATGGTGGCT
>NC_022022.1:15834563-15837800 GCF_000317375.1 Microtus ochrogaster
ATTGTATACATAATAAATAAATAAATATTAAAAAAGAAAATCATAAGTGTAATGTTATTGTTATGCCTTGTAATATAAATATTTGATATGCAGAATGTCTGATTTGTGAACTCCTCTTGTGGGGTCACAACATACAGGTTAGAACTGCTGGCCTAGGAGGAACAGGGGCTGCTTCTGTTTGCTAGCAGAGAAGATTGCAGAGCTGAGTTTCCTCTGGAAAGCTGATCATCTGAGATCCAGGATTTGAATGAGCAGCTAATAGCTAAAATTGTTTAGGAGATAAAAATTGGTACTGTGAGGATTAGCTCTAATTTTAAGGATCTATAATTGAAGTGGCGCATTATGATTTTAATGTTTTGATAATCTTGTTAACGAGCTGTTGTGTATATACTATCATATTTTAATGTAGTTACAGAGCTTAAGTAAACCATAAAGTAAATTGCTTTTTGAATCAGGCTTTTACAAGTGGAAAATTAGTGGTTTACATGTTTTGAATATGTATTTTGTAATTATATTTGGCATCTTCTACAACTTAAGGAGAATAATAGAATAGATTTATAGATCATAAACTATTGTTTAGGAACACATTGACATTTTAAAGAAGCCATTAGAGTCTGGGTGGATTTTATAATGTGGTGAGATGCAATGATGGGATTTCACAATTTCCCAAAGTCATTGCTTATGGATAACTTGCATTGACACCCCATATATATCTCATTCTTTTTCTATATTTAGTTTGATAAAATAAAACCCACTTTATTATAAAGAACTTGCAAATCAGAGACATCACTTAACTATATTAACACAGCCGCCCATATAAGCGCCTTCCCAGACACAAACTTTATACATCTCAGTGAGCTTTTATATGCATAGAATAGCCATTTCGAATCCGGAATCCATGAAGCTTCCTTTTGTATTTTATACTCACTATAAACCACGGTTTCATGCAGGTATCTGGCAGAAACAATGGAAAGTCCACGAGAGAGTGCGCACTAGGAGAATAGTAGGCTTTGTGTCCTCTTTCATGATTCATGTGCCCTTCATCTGTGTTCTCCCCTCATCATCCAGCATTACACTTTATTGTTCTCTCTAAATGCTATGCTGTACCCCCACACATATTTGTTTGCATATAAATACATATGTATTTATGATGGGCCATGATACACATAAGAGGGAGAACATGTGTTCCCATTTTTTCTTCTGAGATGAGGTGGCCACCCTTAATTTTATACACTCTAAGTCCATACATTTCCCCGAAATTTTGAGATTTTATTTTTCTTTAGAGCGTAATAGTATTCCATTTTATATGTATAGGTTTTCATTATCTTTTTATCTATTGAAGGATTACGAGGTTTACTTATTTCCTTGCTCTAGTGAACAGAATAACAATAAATGAACACAGGGGAGCAGATATCTCTGTGGCAGGATATGGAGTGCTCTGAGCATCTTTTCAGGAGTGAAATGGCTGGGGGATATAGTAGTTCTATTTTTTAAAACTTTTTGAGGCATCCCAAACTTATTTTTATAATGACTGTATGAATTTCAACCTCATCAGTGATTAAGGGTTCCTCTTATCCTACATTCTCAACATTATTTGTCAGATTTTTTGATGCCTTTCATCTGGAGTAAGGTGGGATATCAGAAAATTTTTAATTTGTATTTTCCAAATGACTACTTAAGTTGATTGCTTTTTCAAGTAAGTTTTGACCACTTGTATCCCTACTGTTGAAAAATTAATTAGTCCACTTATTAATTATCAGTTTTGTTTACTTGCTATTTAAGTTCTGAAATTTTTTTAATTCTGGATATTAGCATCTTGTTTCTCATATACCAGTGTGTAACACTGAATAGGAAATTAACATTTTATCCATTATTTCAGGTTACTATGATACATGCTACATTTTATTCATTGCTGATGTTTAATTTACTCTAGGAGTAACAAGTATTCCATTCTGACAAACAGTGAAGATAGCTAGTAAGTTACAGTTATTGTTTTGAACTTGTTGCTTTACTGGAAAGACAGGTAACAGATAGTTCAAAACGGAAGTAACCTGTCAGTTTTACACCAAAGATCACATAGTATCTAGACTTTGTATCCTGGGCCATTTGCTTCCTGTAGCTGGGCACCAGATAATCAAAGCATCCATAGCCACATGAAAGAGAGATTGGTTCATGCTCCAACAGAATTGTTTAAAAACAAACAGACAAACAAGCAGTCAGCTGCATTGACTTCAGGAGTGTACTATTACCCTTCTTGGTTGGGATTAAAATGATTTTGATATCTCATAGATTAAAACACTGTGAAATCGTTTAATTTCAGTAAGAACCTGGCTGAAGAACACTAGTATATGTGTTATAATCTCTTAATTTCTTGGATATTCCCTGAAATTGAATTATTCATTCAAGAAAATAAGCAGGCTTAACAATAAATGATATAATCTAGTTTATAAAGTTACCAATATACAATCAAGGTGAAGAATAGGTATCAGGGCTCCTGAATTAGAGGGCATAAATTTTATGTCATATGTATGTGGTTTGTACTTTTAACTGTGAAACGATCATGCAGTGAAGCAGATTTATGTTACTCACTAGCAGAGTTCACCACAACGTGGTACCTCTGGTCTTTCAGTTTATCTCTTAACATTAGATGGAGAGTCACAGGCTACAACTCATGTGATGTCGTGATGGGCTCACACAGCTGCTTGGGATCCATCTTGTCCATGGCTGTAACTCCTGTACACATTATATACCCTAGGACAATCTAAACACACGCTTCCAGAAATCTAATTATTAAACCTTTATTTAATAAACCAGGAAATAATGGACACAAATGTTTTATCTATATTTTTAGAGTGAAATGAGTTCATACATTGAATACTCTGACCTCTTTCTTTTTTAAAGCTCTTAATATACAAAGTACCAGTGCTTCCGGCCCTATTGCTAAGTTCCTGGTAACAGTTTCTTTGTATGATATCTGCAAAAGCCTTGCTCCTATGAAAGGCAGGTTCCTTCCCTGCGGCAAGAACCCTGTTTATTCTAGCCGTATCAAAAATCTCTTAATTACCCCTCTCCAGTAACTCAACCCAGATTGGAATTAAATAAGCTTCGACAAACGTGCATGCTTACTTATTTTGTATTTCAAAAATCAAATCTCTGTGAGTTCGAGACCAGCCTGGTCTACAGAGCTAGTTCCAGGACAGGCTCCAAAGCCACAGAGAAACCCTGTCTCGAAAAAAC
>NC_022022.1:15837900-15856220 GCF_000317375.1 Microtus ochrogaster
AAAAAACCAAAAAAAAAAAAAAAAAAAAAAAAAATCAAATCTTCTTATCATTTTCACTTTAGGTTCTGGTTTATTTTCTTTCCTTCTCTCCCTCCCTGCCTCTCTTCCTTCTTTCCTCCATTCCTACCTCTCTCCCTTCTCCTTCCTCTCTCCTTCCTTTCCCTCCCTCCCTCCCCCTTCTTCCATCTCTTCCTTCCCTCTCTCCCTCCCCGCCTTCCTCTTTTTCCATTCTTTAGGTGTGATTTTACATTGTAGAGCAAGCCCGCTTTGATTTCTTATCAACTTCATTCCTCATTTTTCATACTGGGAATGTAAGCTTGAGCTACCACATCCAGGTGTATGGTGAAATGTGCATGTGTGTGTGTGTGTGTGTGTGTGTGTACATGTGCACAAGTGTAGGCAGGCCAAAGGGTATTGTAGGGAATATCCATCCTTACAGAGTCTGTACCTGAACCCATAGCTCACTGGTTTAGCAAGACTGTGTGGCCATCAAGCTCCAGGAAGCCTCAAGATTTAGACTCCCAATATTTGAAAGCCAATGCTATACTAGCTTTCCAGTACACTCTAGGATTCAGTGCTCATGACATCATACTTGTACAGTACTTTACTAAACTTTCCATGTCCCCAGTCTACCCTCTGTGTTTCTCATCATTCCACTCCAGCTTTAGTATCTCCTTGTTAAACAGGGACCAGCTAAAGAATCCATGAAAGAAATAAGCATATGGTCCAAATCAGAAAGCCGGAGTTTAAAGCCAGATTTATTTCTTTTGGAAATCTTATTCTCAGAAACTTATAAATTTTATATATTTATGTCCAAAGTTATTAAAATGGTGTGCTCTACTTAAACATTAGAGTATTGGAGAAACGCTACATTAAAGGAATAAAATGATATGTATTTTATTAAATAATATGTATTATACATAAAGACCACGCAGCTAAATGAATATGTAGTGTTTGTATACTCAAATGAATAGATGACCAGTTTATGTTTATTTGTTTCGAGATTCAATCATGCTAATGTTTTCTGAGGAGACTAAAATACTGTTTAGTGCACTTGCAAAATTTGGCCTTATTGCCATAAATTAGTCCTCTCTCATTTAAGGCCCATTACTTCGGCTGAGGGTAGAAGTATTAGCAGTGATTTTATTTAGAGGTCTTCTATAAAGTCAGCCTTCGGTGGAGATGGGTGTTTGTCACTGAGCCACAAAGGTAATCCTTTTAGTCAATATCTGTGCTATGCTTACAAAACAATTATCTCCCCTGTATCTTCCTTTAGCTTTCGGGAGCATTTAGAGTAATCCCTTCCCCCCTTGTAGATGGAGGGAAAAAAAAAGATTTACAGCAAGGTTGAATTACTTGCTAGCATTGTATTCATCATTGTCATATTTTTCCTCCATATTTCATTTCCCTCTCATTCCCTTATATATTGTGTGTAATTCTGTATTCTGTAAGGGAATATTCCTTGAGATATTCTCGCCCAGAAGTGAGAATCTGTTTAACATTTCAACATCTTAGATTAAAAAGATGTTTGAGAGATCATACATTCTTATATTTAAGAGTGAAACAAGGACACAGTTTTTTATAATGTATAGAGAAAATGTTAACTTGACATATGAAGATAAATGATTCCATGAATTATTTTAATGAATTAAACATATTTACAAATTAAAAATATTGGGTAGCCAGTTGTTTCCATTAATTGTAGCCTGGCAGTTATTCCTTGAGGTGAGTCATTTTCCTAAAATGAAAGAACATCATTACTTTGCATCAATACAAAACCTGTTGTAATTCATAATCACTTGGGACTATTACACAATCTTTTGCTTGTGTAAAATTTTGTGAGAATCAACTGTCCTTACTGTAATGCATTAAAATATTTGCCTTTCAGCGGCATAACAAATATATTTGTCACACATATTTTCATAAGTGCTCTAACTATTTTAGAAATATATCTGGATCATTGCATTATTAACAAACCTGAAACTTATATTAGCAAACTAAGAATTTCTAGGCATATTTGAATTAATATCTTCCCCCAGTAGTTATTTCAACTGTCTGCCTGTGCATAATAACAAATTCATTTAATATGGAGACTTATAGAAATGGAGTGGGTAAACAAACTGATAAGCATTTTAAGATCATGAGTAAATCTGTGAAACATGTTGTACATGTTATATCTTTATGAGTGTGTGACCTAGTATGCTACCCATACTTGTCTATGCCCATGTTGTATTACTGGTCTGATATTCATTACTAAAACTGACCTTTAGAAAAAATATAAGACTCCTTCATGTTTAAAAGTTATACTCAGTCTCATTTATCCGGACTCACTGAACATAGCGGACAATGAGGACTACTGAGAACTCAAGAACAATGGCAATGAGTTTTTGATCCTACTGCACGTACTGGCTTTCTGGGAGCCTAGACAGTTTGGATGCTCACCTTACTAGACCTGGATGGAGGTGGGTGGTCCTTGGACTTCCCACAGGGCAGGGAACCCTGATAGCTCTATGGGCTGACAAGGGAGGGGGACTTGATCAGGGGAGGGGGAGGGAAATGGGAGGCAGTGGCGGGGAAGAGACAGAAATCTTTAATAAATAAATAAACGGAAAAAAGTTATACTCATACACACAGCATATTCATCACAGATATAGAAACACACAAAACACACACACAGTGTTGCATAATTTGTAAGAGACCATCTTTGTATATTCCAGATTTATCCTTATTGCTACAGAAAGCAACTATAGTTACCATCTCTGAAAACCTTTAAATAAGCTAGAGACTTGTCTTCTTTTTCCTTTCAAGTCCTCACGTTTGTTTTTATGGCACACCCTCCTCTTTCCCTTTATTGTTTTTCCCTGTCTGTTTTTTAGTAACCTGTACCCTTTCTGTTATCGCTTCCCTCCAGAGGGAAACATAGGTATTTCTTCTTTTAATTTCCCGATTTCTGCGCTCTCTCCTTATGGCAGTGATCACTAAAAAAATTACTGATTTCATATCTCACCCTAAGGAAGTTTTTCCTATTAGGAAGCACAGCTTTCATTCTCTTGCTCTTTCAAACTTCTTACACCATTAGAATCACTTTTGATCTCTTCAGGGTTCTCTCGTTTGAGCTGAGAATATTGACTGGTCCCTTGTCATTACCCATTCTGTCTAGAAGCTGAAAAAGTTCTTTCGTGTGTACCTAAGCATACGGTGATATCATGCAGCTTGTTCAACAAAGCTAATCACTAAAAGTTCAAGCAAACCAAAACTGCTTTTCTTAAAAAAATAATTTTTTTCATTTCAAGAAAAGCATTTATTCTGCTTCATATTTTCACCAAGATGCATTTCATGCAGACTTTTTTCTTATCTGCATTCTTGGCTCTGATGAGCTCATAGGCCTCCTTGCACTTCATCCAAGGCACATGGACCACTATTTCCTGTGGCTGTGCTACCTTTTGATCCCACTCCCAAACCCCAGGCAACTGAGTGTCCTCTCCAGTCCTGAACTCAGCATCTGAAAAAACAGATGTTCCCTTTACCCATGTAGCTACTCTCCTGCACCCCCAATGCTCTCACTTTGGAGACTCTCCTAGAGACTGAATATAAAGGTAGTAAGCTCCCTTTGCTCCGTGAGCCGTACTTTTCAACTTGACTTATTTGAATTGCTCTATAACTGTGCCTTTCCTTGTTTGAGCAAAATCTTTTACTTATTGCCAAATTAATACTATACTGTTGTGTTCTAGATACTTCATATAAAGAAACAATTCACTTCTTTGGTCAGAATTGGTTATTAATTGGTCTTGTTAAGTAAGGAGCAATTAAGAACAACTTGGTCCTGTCAACTTGGCTTGATGCTTCACAGTGGAGGCTAACAAATCCTAAGAGGCCAAGTTAGATTAGCTTTAATTGAGCTTTTTATATGACCACTTAAGCACTTGCCTTTCCGAAAGTATGTTTTTACAGCTGGAATATGCAACCTGTTATCTTCCACTTCCTTTAATTCCCTCTTCTCTGGAGAGAGTTCTGTGTCATTGAGTGTGCTCCACCTGGGTGAACACAACCAAATGACTTCGACTTTAGTGTAGGAAGATAAATATCACAGAGACTCTATCGGGAGAGATAAAGTAAAAGACACAATGTGGACTGTCTAATTAAGGCTTTATGAAATAAAAACATCCATTTGTTCTTCTTAATAATTTTGCACAATGTCTTAAAATCCCAAGATTTCACAGATAATGAGGTGTAGAATGGAGTTTTAGAATGTTATTTATAGGATGCAATTTGCATGATCATATTTAATTGTTTCTTATTTTTAAAAATCAGTTTTTATTGGTGTTTTGTCTACTTGTATGTATGTGAACCACACACATTTCTAGTGCCCATGGAAGCCAGAAGAGGGTATTGCATCCCCTGGGACCAAAGTTACAGACAGTTGTGTGTCACAATGTGGGTATTTTTAACCACTGAGCCTTTTCTCCAGATCCTGCTTCCTAACTTTGTACTGTGAAGATGTGTCTGTTTTGTATTAAATTCTACATGTGTTTTATGTGATATAACATCTTATTGTATCTTTATTAACACACCTTCATTAGATACTGATGAAACTCACAGAGAAGGTACTCTTTGTATAATAGCTTCAAACAGGATATAATAATACCCATGGCATATGCTCTTTCCATGCTCAAAAGGATAGCTACATTAATACAAATCATAATTACAGAAAGAAAATTTACATTCTAAAAATCATTGTCCTTAATATGATGTAGTAAAACTTTTCAGCACTGACTAGAGGAATAAAAATCTTTGTTGCCAATATTAATGCTCAAAAATTACTTAAGAGTCATTCAAATAAATTCTAATTTTTTTCATTTATATATTTAATTTTGTGTGTGTCTGTATGTGTGATACAGCTGTACAAATGTGGGAGTCAGGTGACAACAGTTCTAAATCAGACTGTTTCAGGGAGGAATTTCAAAATGGCTGTTTTAATCAAGCAGATAGACTGTTGGCCACATTACGTGTATTAAATCAACGTAGGGGAAAAGTAACTTCCCAATTTCCAAATAATAAAATGTATATATTTTAATTGAATATAACATTTTAAATATTTTTCGTTTCTTTGTTTTGTGTAGTCATATTTCAAAGATATTATAATCATATACAACTATGTTTTTATTGTCAATATATGTATTCAGCTATGCTGTTTGGAGTAGCTCTGTGTGTGTGTGTGTGTGTGTGTGTGTGTACATGTGCAGATGGAGCTCAGGGTTTGTTGTTGAGTGCCTTCTTCAATTATTATAAACTCTATTTTTTAAAAACCGGATCTCTTGCTGAAGTAGGGCTTGTTGATATAGATAGTCTGACTGACCAGGAAGTCCCAGGTAAAAATCCATCTGTCTCCACCTCCCCATTGCTAGGATTATAGGTACACATTGCCACGTCAGTTTCTAAAATTGTTCTGGAAATCAAGGTCAAGTCCTCACCCTTGTTGCCACAAGGCATTATTTTCTTTAACCTACTGAGCTATTTCCCAAGCTCATCATTTTTCTTGAAGCAGCTTTTTGATTAATGTCTTTAACTTTTTGTGGGTTCTTTTGTTTTTTAGCCTTAACATAAAATAATCATGCACAAACTCTTCTGTTATATATAAAGTAAGAGCTTGAAATGACAAGATTATTACAGTAACTCAATGATCTATTAGAAAGAAGAGTGTTTCCTGGAGGGTAGTCCAATTACAAAATAGTAAAACAGGAACAAAGCACGATAAAGTGTTTGTCTATTCGTTTCAGTAAGTTTAGCACAGCAGGGTCTGTGCCATTCCTCCTGGCTGGTGCAGCAACGCTGCAGTGTGAAATGTGACTGCAAATGGGAATTATTTAGAGATATCATATGTAAGTTAATAACCTTAGCCATAGAAGTGATATAATCACATGGCATTTAATATACTTAATTTGCTTTTATTGTAATAATGCCATACCTTTGGTTTGAGAAAATGGTGTGCTCATATGAAAAGACTGATGAAAATGAATGAGGAAGACATGGCAAAACTAAACTTTGAACCATTTAAACATTACTTCAACTGGCATCAGTTTTTGTAGATCTGTATTTATTGCTGTCCTGATGAGCCTGAAGGTGCTGTGGGTTCTCTGAATGAAAGCTACACACACACACACATACACACACACACACACACACACACACACACACACCTTGATATTGAAAGGATAGACATTCTGAAAATTAAAATTCAAGGCCATATATTGGACTTCTATATATTACCGAAACATTCATTGTATGAATCTGTGGAAATGTAATTCTTTTTTTTTATGACAAGAAGTCTATGTACATGGAAGGTCAACTATATTAGGGAGGACAAATAGTAGCTTAGATGATCACGTTGAAAATAATTAGACCAACCTGGATTATATATGATATACATCAACTATACGTCAGCAATAGAAGGGGCATCTTTGAAAGGTTGAAATGAGGGGAGAGAAGAATAGCAAAAGGAGGGAGGTGAGGAGAGGGTATTGGTGTCTGAATGGAATTAAAACAGATAACACACCTAAATGAAAATGTCTTCCAATGGCTTATTATATGCATATACACAAACATATATGCTAAAAGTAAATAAAATAAGAAGATTAAGGTGCCCCAAGTCACATGACCAACACAGTAGTTTTGAAAAATCAGTGAATAGTCTGAGGGGAAAAGCCTCTGAACAGTAGGTTTGAAGCATCAGGAGGACATGGCTGCTTTGGGAAGTGGCAACAGCTTCTGACTAATTGACTCTTTCTGCGCTGCGAGAGTTCAAAGTCTTTGCTGGAAACAGATAACTCTGAACCTGAGAAACACATCTTGTGATTGCAGGCAGCATGGGGTGCGGTGCAGACTGCTGATGGAGAAACCGGACAGTGAGAGCAGACTTGTAGCCCTGCCCTTGACTTCCTGATATTGCTTACCAGGGCAGAAAACATTGTCTCAATTGTGTGTTCATATGTTCATAATTAGATAGCTTTAGAAACCTGAAAGACTTCGCAAGAGCCAACTACCAGATTTGTGCTATATCCAAGTGCAGAGCTGTTTGGGAGGCAATTTCACTGCCAAGCCCCCTGAATGTGAAACCTGAACAGCGTGAATCCATCTCTCTACCTCACACGCCAACCTCAGCCCACTGCAATCTGGCATCCTTGCTGCTCTGGGTTTGTGACATACATGATTCTCTTTAAGTGTAAACGCTCAACTGACATGCTGATATGTTTTAATTTCATTTATTTTGTTATTGATCTTTTATATCCCACTTTTTTTCAAAAGGGAATCAAAGCAGATTTTGTAAGATGCTTGCATGGATATTTTATCATACTGGTTGAATAAGAAAATGAATAATATTTATTAAGTTCTGCAAACAAAATAAGAAAAGGCATGCTAATCCAAGGGTAGCTATTGTACAGAGATGATTCAATTATGGAGAAATGAGGTCAAACAGTAAATAGATTTTTAAAAGACAGGGAAAAACTGAAAGAGGAAAATTGGCTTTTTCCTTTTCAGTTTGGGGACACAGATGATCTGCGTGCCCTGCTTCTTCATTTCTACTTCTTTCAAATGTGACCCTCTTACTTTTATCTACCTTGCTACCAGAGGAAACCGCAACCCAATTTCCAACATCAGCATTTCCCATTCACCTTTATTCGGGAGACTCATGACTGAGTTACTGTATGTCTTACTTATTTGTCTTTCATTCATCACAAATCAAATATAAGCTTCATTAAGACAGGAAGTCTGCGTATTTGTTACTCACACAGCCTTTGCACATAGCGCAGTTGCCCAGTAATATGACCATTTCTGAACATTGCAAATTCTCAGTAAGCACAGGATAAGTGAAGGACTCAATGGGCTTAATAATTGCACATGTTGGACAAGTCCAAAAAAAAACACACAGAGGGGCGATGGATGCATAGATAGTAGATGGATGGATGGATGACAGAGGGCATAAAGATAGATGATCAATGGATTTATGGTAGATTATAGAGAGATGATAGGTAGATAGGTCATAAATACATAAAAGGTTGCCAGATGAGAGATAATATATAGGTGATAGATAGTGGACAGATAGGTAATTGGGGGATATAAGTGATATAGATAGATAGATAATTAGATATGTCTTCATAGCCAACTGACTCTCTGACATCTTTGTACATTGACACTAATACATTTATGTGAGCTTCATCTTACTGAACTAATTGCCTCCATGTTCGCATAGCCACACTTTGGTATTATTGTTTGAGCTTACTAATTTTTCAGTGGGAACATGAATTTAGTTGATAAGAATTGGAATAGGCTATGGGATGAATGAGCAAGTGAGTTGATAAAAGAATGATGAGAAAGGAAATGGAGATAGTATAAATAAGAAACTTTTTCCCTACCCATGACAGTAGGAGCACATAACTAGTAACAGGGAGCTTTAAGAAACAATACAAGAGGAGGTTACATGCATAAGCAATTAATCATAAGATACACGTTTGATAGAAGCACCTAACACTAAATGGGGATAAGTGGCCAGAGAAAGGACTGGTGGTTACAATTGGACTTAGGTAGATGTGAAAGTTCTATTTGAAGTCCCAAAACTCTTCTTTTAAAAGTCAATGATGTCGACAGTTTTGTTGTGATGGTGGTTTCCTTTTCTAGTGAGGATGAAGAAATGTAACAAGACTGGAAAAGCAAGCAAAAGAGAAAGAACATTTTATGAAGTTTGTTCTAGGAAAGAGAAGAATGGAAGTTAGATCAAAGAAATAAACTCGGTCTCTATGCAGTTCCAACTGCTCAGTGACCTGCTGAAGGTGACACTATGACCCCATATTTCAGCAGGTAGGCAATATTCTCCCTGTGTGTAGAGGTTTTCACCAATGGTTTAGAAGGGGAAAAGAAGGAAGAGCTGAGTAACAGTGGAAACCAGGTTCCTTGGTCAAAGTTTGTTTGTGACTATAATAGAGTTTAAACAGGAAAATCAGGGATGAACCAAATCACACACACACAAAAAGAAGCATAATGATGACGATCATAGTAATAATTAGTAAGATGCTGGTAGTGGTAGTGGTTTGTAGCTTGTGAACTGTGTGTCAAGAGCTTTTTCTGCATACTCTGTATAATTCTCATAATAATGAGATTATGAGATTATTATGTCTATAATGCGTACAAAGTAGTATGCACACCCCTGTGAAGTCTAAATCACCAACAGATAAGAAATTTTGCATAAGAAAAGAAAAGGGCACCCTGACTGCTCTTCGGGCTGATGAGGGAGGGGGAGTTGATTGGGAGAGGGGAAGGGAAATGGGAGGCGGTGGCGGGGAGGAGGCAAAAATCATAAATAAATAAATAAATATAAAAAAAATAAAAAAAGGAAGGAGGACTTCGGGCTGCCTGCTGTCTGAGTCCTCCTGTTTTGTCTTTAACCATAACCACTCGGCTATACACATCGTACACAGGTCTAGCAGAGGCCCCACACTCCTCAAGAGCCTACCCTAATAGGGTAATTGACCAAGCCAAATGGGTAGTTTGGGGAATCTGGTTGGGATGTTTAAATTAATAAATCAGAGGGAAAAAAAAAAACCACTGAGATGACAACATGGTTCTATTTTTGGGAACGTGGCCTTTTTTTTTCCCCTTTCTGCTCTTCTCCAATGGAACAAATTGACCCCACAGGTATAAAATACTTTAGTCACAAGATTATCCTTTACATGGGCTGTTTTTGAGACAAAAGAGTTTTGATAAGACATTGAAACCCTTGTAATTTTGTTATAGATTTTTAAGAAAATGGATTAAAGTATCCTCAGTGGAATCTCTGTGGGAAAGCATCTTGAGGTACAATCTCAAAAACTGGGTCGGACTGGGATAAAGACCAAAATCATAGGGTAGAAACACGTATTTATTTCAGATTATAATGGATCACATAATTTGTTCCTCACCTTTGCTATTTCAGGTAACCAACGTGGACTTCCAAAGTTTACATTTTTTTTCCCACTCAGGACGAAAACTTATTCATATAGGTTTATCTTTGCTTCTAGAGATCGCTGTTATATACTCGGTGACTTTCTTGAGAATGTGCTAATTGGTTACTTAAATAAGAACCACATGACCCTGCAAGAATCTGAGTTGATTGTGTTACCTCCAAAGATCTACTAAAGTTACTCAAATGCATGAGCTTGATGAGAACCTCTTCTCACATGATATGGCACACCTAAGTAACCACTGCACAAAAATCTCTGCCCACCAGTTTTCCAAGGGGTGAGAGAATGTGTATCAATTGTAAAATGTGTAGACTTCCAGAACCACCTTGATCCAAGCCCTAGTGGACTCTTCGAAGGAGCTCAAAAAGTAGAATGAATGCCTGAAGAAGAATGGAGAGTTTTAGCGCATACAGAACATGTTTGCTTGCCTATAAGAATGGATTTCCTTTTAATGATAAGAAGAGGTGGAAACAGAGTCTCTGACTTCATCTTGGGTAGACAAACCTTCATATTGTCCTGTTTTCCTACATGACCAAGATGGGATTTATGCACACTCACACATCCACCAACCTAGAGCTCCAGTGATGATAATTGAAACTACTGGATAGATAGGAACCAGCTAAGATCCATTACACTGTTGTTGGTGACTGACTCTTCCACAGAGGTTTTGTGAACTTCGTATTTTATGAGGTAATGTCTTTTATATAGCAAAGTTTGTAGAACAGAAGTAAAGACTCTGCAGTAGCTACTATATGTTGCAATCTAAAAAAAAAAAAATACGACTTGTCGCAAATGTTAGAATGCACCCTTATCTCACAATATGCAATTGTCAGCTCATAAGCATCTTCAGCTTCTGATATTGAGTGAGAATACCAAGATTTAATTTAGCACAGAGAAGAAAACATTATCTAAGACAGAGTTTCATCCAACTCATTATAGTTCTGGAACCATAGTCAGCCTGGGAAAATGAAAGGCGTGTGGAAGGCAGAGCTGACACCAGCTCCAGTTAAAAAGACAGCAGTAGCTCCTGTAGCTCATGATTTCTTATACAATACTGTGTAATAATAAATGTAATCTCGCTTCAAAGTTCTATGCTGAATTAGAAGAGGAATGATGCAAATTGTCTTGGGCCATATATCCAACTTTCCATTATGTGACATGGTCGTTAGTAAATTGCCAAGTAACTGATTTTCCTTCCTAAAGGGATTTTCTTAAGCAAAATTATTTTCCAGCATGTCAGGTATTTTTGTTTGTATCTTGTGGTTGCCTAGCTATCATCTGCCACCTCAATTTTCACTGAATAATACATATCTGTAACACACACACACACACACACACACACACACACACACACATTTGGATGGCTTTTCTCTTCTAGCAATGATTTTAAATCATGAAAGAGAATACATAGCAAGACAAATGCATTTTATTGTTTTATTTTTATATATTGCCCTTGTAATCGTTTCCAAGATAAAAGTCTTTTGCTAAATATAAACTTTTACTATTTCTTGTCATTTATAAAAAGCAGCTCAGCAAGTACCTTTTTATCCCATGCTTTTTCAGACCCAGGCCAGCTGGCCTTGGTGGGTTCCCTATAGAACATCCCCATTGTCTCAGTGTGTGGGTACCCCCCTCGCGGTCCTGAATTCCTTGCTCGTGCTCGCTCTCCTTCTGCTCCTGATTTGGACCTTGAGATTTCAGTCCAGTGCTCCAATGTGGGTCTCTGTCTCTGTCTCCTTTGAGGACTACTGAGAACTCAAGAACAATGGCAATGGGTTTTTGATCCTACTGCATGTACTGGCTTTGGGGGAGCCTAGGCAGTTTGGATGCTCACCTTACTAGACCTGGATGGAGGTGGGTGGTCCTTGGACTTTCCACAGGGCAGGGAACCCTGATTGCTCTTCGGGCTGATGAGGGAGGGGGACTTGATCGGGGGAGGGGGAGAGAAATGGGAGGCGGTGGCGGGGAGGAGGCAGAAATCTTTAATAAATAAATAAATAAATAAATTAATTAATTAAAGCAGCTCAGTCCATAGGTAATAGAAAGAGAGCAGAGGACTCTGCCTTGGCGTATGTATACGTGTGCACACATGCACGTGTGTGTGTGTGTGTGTGTGTGTGCATGTGTGAGGGTGCATGTGTACACAGGTTGCTAAGGAGGTAGCCCCAGGATCCTACATGTGCTAGTCCAATGCTCTGTTGCTGGACCACAATTTGAGCCCTGGGAGAACTCTCGAGTGAATTTTCCAGGGCTGACTGTGATGTTATGTGTCTTTAGACAGAAACTTTCCCCTGCATAATCAGCTTGTTGCTGCCCATTTTACTGCCAAATGGTCCTTCTCTGTGGTACCAGAATACTGTAACCAAGGGAACAGCTTATAGCTGACACATAGAGTGGTGCTGCGAACTAATTTCACAGTCATCAGGGTGGAGGGCGATGGCAGCAATGTGAGCTACTGTGAAATCGCTCTAGTTCCTATAGATTTACAGTCTAAACATTGCTTTTCCTGTAACTAAGCAAATAATTCTCATCGATACTCTTGGATGTGTGTTCTTTCGTCCTACTGTTTCTCTGTTCCTTCCCTTTCTCTCTCCTTCATTTCCTATTCCTCCCTCTTTTGTTGGTTCTGCACCACTGTATATTCAGTTTCGTGATGGCAATGTAGATTATTTTTAATGTTATTATTAAGAAAGTTGAAGTAGGGTGAAAACTTATTCAGGGACATTTAAGGGTGCTATAAATGTAATTTTTCTTGTTTCCATGACAAATTACCTGAGGGGGAAAAAAATCAAGGATGAAATTCTTGCTTTGATTTATCATTTCAGAGGGCTCAGTCCACAGTTATTTGACCCTGTATTCTGAGTATGGTATCATAGTGTTGACTGCCTGTGGAAGTGGGGGCAGCTCACTTTGTGAGGGACAGGAAACAGAGGAATTGCTAAGATAAAGATGAAAGCGTTAAAAGAAGGTTGAATGTATGTAGGAAAGTTTGGTCTGGTGGATTTGCTTCAGCTCTTTATTCCTTATGGGTTGGCATTTTCGGTATAGCTTATACATCTCCTTATAGTAGGATCAGAACATGACTTACAAATGATAGTGTCTGCTCAATGCTAAGCAGCTGGTCATGTGCCTGTCACTCAGCCACTACAAATGGCACTTCCTTTGTATTCAGAGTTAATACATGAGAGAATAAAAGAGTTGGATAAAACTTCCTTTCAGTAAATATAGTTTATATGTGTGTCTCCGGTGAGGACGTAGAGGCCAAAGGGATATAGTGGGTGTTCTGATATAACATTCCTTCCTTGAAATGGGGCCTATCAGAACATGGAACTTGGCTGGAGCCAACCTCCTATCTCTGCATCTCACAAGCACCGAGGTTACAGGATTGTGTATGGCCATGTCTAGCATTTTTATGTAGGTGCTTACATCTAACTTCAGGGGCTAGATGTTCTAGCAATTGATGTTAACCATTTTGCACATTTCTTTCCCCAAAGAACTTTTTGAATGGATGCCTTTTACTTCTTATATTTTCCCAGAGAGATTAGGGAATTATACACATCCATTTTGATGCTGACCAACACTGGTAGTTTTTATACAAAGACATGTGATTTTGACTGAATCTACACATTCACACATTCTGTTTTCAAGAGCATTTTATGTTATTTTTAGTGATGCATCTGAGTAACCAAATGTTGTCCAGTCCTTGTACCCTTATGGGTAAATAGGAGGTGATGAGGTGATGATATTGTCATACAGCTCAGGCTGGTTGTGGAAGCAGGCACGGCAAGTGTTTAGCATAAGGAGGTCTAATACAGACTAAAGAGCACAGCGGGTGCTGTTTTCTCCTTGAGATCCTTAAGGACAGTGTCAGGCAGTGGAGATAATGTCTGTCTCCCTGTGTTCCAGTTCTTCATTTTGTTTATGTTCCATGCAGTTCACAGTTGTGATTTACAGCCCCTCTCCTCTCTGCTGCATTGTTGTCATATGTAAGAGTTTAGACAGTGCCTTTTCTGTAGTTTGAAACTATTAAGAAGCATGAATCCATCCCTTCAGATAAATATTTTTTTTCACTTTAAATTTTCCAGACTTACTAACAACACTAAGTTTCATGAAGCAATGGAGGAATCAGTTTATTTATCTTGCTGTTGTTTTTTTCTCATCACTTCTTTCCTCTCTGTTTACTGATGTCTTACCACAATTTAGCTAAAAGAAAGACCCTCCTGATTATTGTTATCATTGAATATTTCAAGGCGCAGGTTTTAGAGACCAGAACAGCTCTATGTGAAATGTTTGCTTTCTTCTGATACACAGTATTGTGTTCTGAATGGGATAAATTTATCATGTTTTTCTTAAGAGAGAGGAGACCATTTTTTCCTTTTTACCGGTCAAAAGGACTGTGGAAAACACTAACTGATTCATGAGCCGGTCGCTATGATCATCAGTCATCAGCATGGCTTCCCTGAAAGCTTTCTGCAATACCACAGATGCAAATTTTTCACTCCTCAAAAAATGGTTAGCCCAGTTTACTGAAATACACCCCGGACCACAAAATGTACTCCAGTACCCTAGTGCTACATCTGCAAAAGCAAATCAGGATATTTTTCAAGTTAAATGGGTGTTGCTGTGATATTTTTCCTTCTGAATGATTGGAGGCATCAGCTTGCTAGTAGCTAGAGGCAGCAACTTTAAAGGGCCATGTGGAGATACATGTAGGGGTTTTTCACTTATTGTAAAGATGGATGTATGCTCTGTTGATTGATAGAAGGAGGGTAGATGACCATAGACTACCATGGCACTAGAAAAGCATAGGACAAAATGGAACAGTTAACAAACTAGGAGTTGGCTCAGTGAGAGAAGCTCTTGCCATGTCAGTGTTTAGATTTGAGATCAGATCTCCTGTACCCATGTAAAATGCTACATGCATGTTGTGGTTCAGCTGTGGTTCTAGCACTCAGGAAGTACAGTCAGTGCATTCCTGGAGTAAGCTGGCCAGCTCTGTGTCCAAGTGAGAGACCCTAACTCAGTACATAGGTGGTGAGCACTTGAGGAAGATGCCCAGTCAGCTACTGGTCCGCACATATTCACATACATTTGTAGAGACACCCCCCCACACACATGTAAACATGTATACAAACAGGCATGCACTCATACACATACATATGAAGGAAAAAGGAAACCTTTATTCCTTATAAGATATGAATTGTGCCTCTGTAGAAACTTGATAATGCTCATGTAACAGGGACAATTAGAATTTTCTTACACTTTATATTAAACATGTTTAGACTCATATTGGATAAACTGTCTATTTTTATTTTTACAGTTCTTTATAATTCCTATTATTTTATTTTTAAAGTATTTTTTAATCAAAATACAATTGCATCACTTATATTTTTCTTCCCGGAATTTCTTCCATATCCTTGCTCTTCCTCCCTCTCACAGCGGTGGTTCCTTTTTCATTGATTATTATTGTTACATATATGCGTGTATAAACATACAAATATATAAATAAAAGTGCAGCATTCATTTTGGCTGTTCGTGTGTATTTGATTTCAGAGTTATTTCTTTAATTCAGTTATAAACATTACAGAAAACACAGCTTGGTGACTTACCTATGCATGAAATGTATTTAATAATTTAGCAGATAACTGGAAATCTATTTTTGATTACAGCTTATATTAAAGACTGGAATATACTGTGTGATAATTGTAGATAATATTTAATCGTGCTTACAAAAGTAATAAAATTATCTATTGATTTCTTTTCCTAATAGAATATCTTTAACTAAGAAGAATGACCTAGTAATTCTAATTTTTTCAATATCTGACTTATTTGAGCATAGTTTTGAAGGATTCTGAAACTGAGGGAAGAAGGTAATAGAGTAATAAATAATATTCAAGTGATATAAGAACACAGAAAAAAAACCATTGCGTTTATTTTCACAACAATATTACAATTATTCCCAGAAAAATAGAATGTATTCTTTTTCCTCTGAATCAAATGTCCCAAAAGTAACAGAACCATATAAATCATACTGTTTCAGAATAACCTATGTCCTGTATGGAAACCATATATATGTCTGCATATATCAGGCTTTCCATATATGTATATAAATATATTATTTCCGTATGTATACATTTCTAATTTTATAAAAATTATATATGTTCATATATAGTCATATATGCAAATCACATACACAAACACACACACATATGATTTGGGGATGTATAAATTCTATAGAAAACAGTCCTCTCTAGGGTCCTCTCGTTTAGATTCCTCCTGGTTTGGTACTATCCTGCTCAATGTATTGAAGGAACCATTTTATCAACCCAAATCCTCTTATCTCTTATTCTCTTTCTCATGCAAGAACGCTGATATCGTCATAGAACATCACACCCGTTCATAAACTGTATCTTTGCATTCAGAGGGGTCTCTGAGTAGTCTTTTTTCGGAGCCTAACTTGCCTTTGGCACAGCATCATGTTTGTCCATCTCTAGAAAAACTTGATTCTCGGAAGTTGTTCGTAAGCAGTTCAATTATTTATGAAGATGTTCTGAGCAAATGTATGAAAGGCTCCCAGTGTGGATTGCAAGTGTCTGTACCTTCATTAATGCTTTCTCCGAAGCTCCTGATCTCTCAACACATAGCATCCTGCACTCCTGGAGCTGCTGTCTTTATTCTTCAAATTCATTTACAGTCTTAACAACCTTGAAGGCTTCCTTCCGTGTGTGTGTGTGTGTGTGTGTGTGTGTGTGTGTACGTACATGAGAGTGCAGATGTATGTTGAGACCAGAAGTCAACTTAAGATGTTCATGTTGTGAGTAGTTTAAGAAACTACTAAACAGGTTAGTGTCTAACACTAGCCTGTTGCTTGCTAAACTAGCTAGGTTGACTGCAGAAAAGACCCAAAGAACCACCTATCTCCATCTCCTGGGCTTACAAGCATGTGCTTCATTGGGCCTTTTACGTAGGGGCTCTGGGTCTCAAGCTCAGATCCTTTCGTTTATACAGCAAGCACTTTACTGTTAGAGCCATCCATCTACCCAGCTGCCTTCCTTCATCTGGTAAAACCATACAGCTCTCCATCTATCAAAGGTTTAAAGCAGTACATAACTTCCTCTGCTTTGGTATCAAAGCTTCCTTGGTACTACTGATCCAAGATGTACAGTCCTCAAAGATACGGTGTGTTTATTCAGGAATGGAGTTGGGAGATTTGTAGGAGCAAGCTCTTGGGAGGTAGGCCTTACAAGATATGTTTATATTCAATTTCATTTTGAAATTCAAATAGCACTTTTATAGGGAATTGAGAAAAGTGCAGAACAAGAGTAAGAACTCATGCCAGCACCAGATCCCACAGGTTAGGAAGTAAGTTTAATCAAACCAAAGCAGAAGAAACAGACGGGGATGGGGTGGGGTGGAGGGCTCTAAAATCTACTTTACTTCATTAAGAAATAATAAGATTTGTCTACAAGCAACAGCTTAAAAATTCATTGTATTAATGTATTTTCTCATAAGTCAGACTGCTAAAATGTAGCACCAAGGGTGTTGTATCTTCGTGACCAATAGTGAGAATGTGGCTAACGCTTATTATCCCGTTTTCCAAAGAGATTGATGTTTTCAGTACCCTCAGAAGCTGCAGCCTTAAAGGGTTGTGGATAATGCACTTCTGAAGGAGGTTCAGCTGCATGATGTGTAAAGTTGTGAGATTAGTAGAATAGTCTAGTGCCTTTTATTCTATAAATACTGAATAATCTGGCATAGATTTCAAACTTGGGTTGTTACTTGAGCCTTGGCTATCCTGAACCGCCATGCATTTATTACTGTATTTGGATACCAGGAATACATGTAATACCTTGCTAAGGGGACCTTTATTCTGACTCAGATTCTTGTGTCCAATTAAGAATATATTCTCACTTTTCTTTACACTATCAGTCCTCAGTAAAAGCTCAGGGGAACAATGTTTTTTAACTTTTTAACATTTTATTACTTGGGACAAAGTCAGGTTAGACTCTCTAAGCCTTCGTAGGCTATGAATGGGGTCTTTTCACTTTATGTTTTAAAGATCTACCATTGAGCAACAAACCACCGCAAAACTTAATGGTCTAAAACTTAATTTTTCTCTTTTTCATGGTTCTGTTATGAAATTCTGGGGCAGCTCCGCTTGTCTTGATTGTGCGCACTCTTGTGGTTTTGGTGACGCAGGATGTCAGCCAGGGCTGGGGAGAGTGAAATGGCCTCATGCATATGTCTGACAGTTGGTCAAAGTCTTTGGCTGAGATCTCTCTCTCTCTCTCTCTCTCTCTCTCTCTCTCTCTCTCTCTCTCTCTCTCT